>NC_141796.1:2735835-2940835 GCF_054643075.1 Acanthaster planci
TTGCTGGATACATTTTGCTTCTCTTCCTCGGGGGGCATAACGGCTAGGAATTCGCTGTTGTAATATTTTGCAGGATATTTTGAAAATTGAAAAATGAGACCCCTTAGGAAACCTGATTTTAGTCCAGTTATTCCGGGGGGGGGGCATTATGACTGGGAATACATTGAGCAAAGGTTTGGATGGAAATTCTGTGCTGCTGCTCCACAAGCCGGGGCTTAACGACCAGGAATACGAATTTCATGCATAAAACTCAGATTTTGGTCCGACCTGGCAATAAAAACTGCTTAGGTCATACTTTAATAAAGTGAATATCTATTGTCCAAGTGTTATCATAATTCCTGCTGTCTCTGTGTATGTAGCAATAATGAAATGTAGTTAGGGAACCTGAATGATGTATTAGCTACCATGAAATATCTACTGATATCACTTTGAAGTGTTTTGTGATATCATAAAAAAAATTAAACATCGAGCACAATCATGTTCTTTGATCAAAAGAGCGTATATAAAGGGGGTTTGAAAAACTGTCTTGATTTTTTAAAACGATATCTTGAAAAAACTGTTGGGACTTATCCCCGCATGCACAGGACCAGAGAACTGAAATCAGGGACAGGTGGACACTCGCATTCTAACCTTTTTCGAGTACAGGATTTACCGGATCGCTGTCAATTACTCTGGAATCGGCAAAGTGGACTACCGACGGAATGTGCATCAACTTTTTTACAGGACAAAAAAAGGTATCAAAGTAAGCTACGTCTGACAGGTGGTGGCACTGAACAGGGTGGAGGAGGGTTGCTTTTGCAAAACAGGCAAATTTTCTCATTTCCAACCAAACCTCTTGGCTGCTCAAGTAACTCTCCAGAGCTCCTAACATTTTTAAGGTCACGCCAGAAACTAGTTTGAGGCATTAAATCCCCGTGCCAGTAACTGCAAGTGAACACTACTGACCCACTTAGTGACAAGGGCCTCAAATTGATTAACTCGGTCAAAAAAAAAAAAACGTGATGACTTCTCTTCTGTTTTCATTGTAGCGCGCTGTGGTCTACGCATGTACCAAGTTTAATCTCAATCGGACCAAATGTTTGTGAGATGTAGTAGCTTAATTCACACAAAATTGTTTACGTCAAATGAGTCTGCTGACGTTAAAATGGCATCGTTTTGTTAAAATTGGTTGTATATCATTATTTTTTTTGTAATTTTGTGTCATTTTAAGATCTTTTTTTTTCTACGGGTTTTTCAATTGTATGTGCAGATTGTATGGGGATGCAAGTCTGGCCTGTCGGTTGTGCAGGGAGTCTGGGAGTCCTGTAACTTTTAACAGCCATATACCACGGTGCTTCGGCAATGATGTTTCGAGAGTTTATCGTAGCGTTAACATTAAATCGTTTACATTATGGATAAGCAGTAATCAACATTTCTCCAAAATCCAAACCACTCCAAGGGCCAACACCAATGCGGCAAAGACTCGTTTAAAATTGAGAGGTTGAAGGATTTCAACATTATGCGTTCACACTGAGAAGGTCAATATGAACATTGCAAACCTGACCAATGTACATGTCACTGCTGCCGTGGCAACTGTAAGGCATAGACCAAGGCCAATAACGTAGATTGTAATATAAATCCAGCAATTAATCAATGGTTTCTGAAAAAAAAATTCAGTTTCTATTACAAGCGCCGAGGAAGGCAATTTGGAAAGCGCTGAAGCAATTGATAGTTACGTCCCTTTTCGTCCGTCTGACATGTACAGGTGCTGCATTTAAAAAAATATGGCAGGTACTTGTTTTCTCTATTTTTGCAAGAGAAAAAGACTTAATGTAACTATTATGTTAATTACTAGATAGGCTTTGCCAAAGAAGCTTTGTGGGGACTACACTGAATTCAAATTATACTTTTCCCGTTATCAGTTTGGTATTTGACTGATAACTGTTTTATTTTATCACACAAAACAAACACAAAAGTCTACTTCGATATATATCCTTGCACAGTCCCTCCGTTGTTGTTTTTAATGTTGTTTTCTTTTTTGATTAAATGGGACTATTTCTTTTTTAGAATGCACATTCTGTTTTTGTGTCAGTGGCAATTACGCTTTATATTTTTTATCAATTTATTCGACATGTTTTTCGCATACTGTAGTTTAATTTTAGACACTGAAAATCTAAGAGTTGTTATATCTTACCCTGACGTTTTTTGCAAAACTGATATTTAAAATTTTATTTTTGCTTTTGCTGCAACGTGCACAATGCATGAAACGAAATGTTTTCAGGTAAGGAAACAAAACTTAGTTGCCTTAGTTGCCCTATTTCTCATTCCTTTGATTTTTAAACTTTTATTAAAGTATCTGGTAGAACAGAGTTCTCATTTTGACTACAACTTATGGGGTCAGCTGAATTTCTTCCTCTAAAATGCATATTTACACCATTGTTGTTGTTTTTTTAATTTAATTTGTGTCTGTTCTCGGACACATTGAAATGAATAATAGAAGGAGTTAAGTCTTCAATACTGTATCAGGTCAAGCCAAAAGGCATGGTGGTTAGTTACTGTGTTCCTTTGTGTCTGTTCTTGCATTCACTGCGTTATAAGATGTGACAGCTTATTTTGACGAAAAACAAATATATATGTTGTAAGATTCTTAGGCTTGCTCTGTTGGTGAATGGACTATCGAGAAATTTAAAAATGTCCTGAAGAGAGATCCTGCATTTTCCTTTCTGGTATGGCTGAAATGACACATTGATAAATCGGTGTATCACGATACGATATATCGACACGAAATTTCGGTATTTCGAATATCGGTTTTTTACCAGGGGGATGTTAACTCGAACATACCTGGGGCACATTTCAGTGATACATTTTCGTCCTACAAACGCTTTGGGGTACCTCGCCCTCAGAACCCCCCTACTGACATCGCTGGGCATACCTGATTTCGTCATAACGTGAAATAGTAAAATTTAGGACAGAGATTGCGGTTGAGGTTTTCAGTATTTTTGACCATGAGCTTGAAATCTGGGGAAAGACAGGATGATGATATGCACATTCAGAAGCCCCATCTTTATTTAGAGTAATTGATTATCCAGGACTGTTTCCATTCCAGATTCAAAAATAAGTAATATACAAGAAGGATTGACACAAATTTTTAAATTTAAATCGTATGGAGAAACGGCTACAATTCGTTGATGTGCCTATACGATTCAAAAGTTTATTAATCATCTCTAATGTATAATTTTACAGAAAACACACAAGAGAACGAAAGTTAACACACCGTATTGCCTCGGCAGCTTTTTGTTTCTTCGACTGGCCATTTATGTGGCGTCTCACATAAATTAGAATTTATTAGTGAACTGGTTTGTGATTGGGTGAAATATATCAAGGTAGTTCCCCACGGTCAGCCGACTGAATCCCAGTTACATATAACGTCACAGTGTGGTGCTTCATCCACGAACCCGATTACGATTCCACAAGACATCCTGACTAACAACAACAATCGTCTTTCATCATTACCGACAATTTTGCCCAAAACGATTATGTTGACCCTATTGATACCCTTAAATGTCTCAATCGTAAATAATAATCCTTTGAAGATACATTTTACAAATACGCAAATATTGAACTGGCGTTTCTAGAAAAAAATGATCTTGTTCAGGAAGTTTAAGGATAAGACTGATGAGGCGACAACATGGGTGGGTGCATTCTGCACAGGTGTTCACGGGGAAGAATCGTCGCGGATTAAGGATACTCAACTGAAATTTCATTTTGTAAACAGCATATTCGTGAACATGTTTGAGACAGTATAAACCAAAATAAATGGAAAATGTGGAAATCGGAAAATGTGGCAATAGTGTGTATTTTTTTCTGTTACAGTTTTGCACAAACACCCTTGTTTACGAATGGAAGGGGATCACGAACCGACGCACAGACTCGGCTCTCACCTTTGTCCATGAATTAATATTACAAGCAGATTCCTATCCTGCAGCCAAATCGACAATTTGGGCAGCTTTGCAGCTATTGCAAGCTGTTTGTGGTTGGATTCAAGTTTATGAAATTGCACCTCCTTCCAACTGCCTTTTGCGGATGACATACACAAATTCAAAGAGGCCATTTAAGGTTGCAGTTCAGCATTTAATGCTGTTGTCGTCTACTGAACTCTTTTAGTGGAAAAACTCCGGAATGAGACTATTGTGCACTGTGTTTTTCTTTGGCCTTTTAGTAATGGCCAGTGAAGTTCTTGAAACATGTGCCATGTTGACAGGCCAGGTCCCACAGGTATTATCCTATTCCTTGGACAAGCTTGGTGTTAGCTTGCAAATGCACAAGGTTGTCGCCTCGTCGGTACAGACATCCAAGATGCGGTGTGCAGCTACCTGCATGGCAACTGCCAGTTGCACACATTTCTGCTACGAGCCAACAACTAAGCGTTGCCTGCTAGAGAACGCTGACTCGGACATTGTGTCCAAAAGTCTGGAGAACACAGGAATTTGCTACCAAACATGCTCAGGTAGGTTTCTTGATTCCAAATTGTCAAGGATTCTTTTTCGAACGAAAAGGAGTACGTAAAAGCAGACGTTTTTAATGAGCTGCGCACGTTCGAAATAATTATAAGAGAAATTTCCTCCATTTCAAAATCGTGAGAATGTTTCTCTTTATGAAGCTCAGTTTGTGGTATTTTTAATTTTGTTGTGTTTTAACTTCAAACGCAACTAATATTACGCTCCCTTCATTAACATATATACCACATATTTTCGTAATTGTCTTTATTGCACATTTTCCTACTTTGTTGTATTTGTTTTTCAAATTGCTGATTGGTTTCTAATTGAATGTCAGAATTGTGCATGGTGTACTACCATATTAAGACTGCAGCACTCATTATTTTGTCCGATAACAAGCATACACTTAACACTCTACCTGTAAATTTCAAAAATGCTTTACTTGAAGATATGCACACCGCACCTTCTTGGCAAAAGTGAACAAATAAATTTAAGCAGCACCTTGCGTCAAAATAACCCCAAGTTTATCCAATTTAATTGACTTCATTTGATCCAAATGCGTTTCGGCTGTAGCGTGTAGAAATTTCACATTTCAAAGACTCCTTTCCGTGTCCTAGGGCCCTTCAAGGGCCAGTTACGTGTGCACTTACGCCATTCTAGTAAAATATTGAAGACAAATTACGTATTATAATTACGTACGCACGTATGCCTTGCAACGGAGGGGACCTTTCCTTGATTCCTGACTCTGGCAAAATGTTGCTGAAGATGTTCCGGTACTCTCATGTAATAGAAGACTTACCTCCCTGCAAACAAACGTTTTTTTTTTTTTTTTATTTTTTTTTTTATCTCTAGCTATATTCCTTCAGCATCTCTGGGCTAATTAATTACCAGCTCCCTAAGGCCCCTTTAAGGCTTTATTACACTGTTGGGAATGATCCATCGACCTTAGCAATCATTCGATGACTGCTCGATCACTGTTCGATCACTAATTCTGGCCTTGCGATCAACTAAAAATGTGTATAAGATTACAATTCATTAAAAAATAAATAAAAATAAAAAGTGTGCAGCTTAGTTAAATAATATAATTGTGGTATTATGCATTTTGTAAACAAATGAGTTATTCACAAAATCGTTGACAAATTAGGGGGATAGTTGTATCATTTGTTTTAGCTTAGAATAACTACACTCATATATTTGAGTTAGAGTGTGTATACAACACTCCCAATACTGTGTAGTAAAGTGTGCATAAGATTATCTCAATTTATGATGCCTTGAAAATCAGGGATAAGTGAAAATAACATGATTGTACTATCAGTTACCAAGGGGGACATTCTGCTTTACAAATTATTTATTTTTTTCTGAGTATATTCAGTGGAACATTTTATAAACACAAAATACCTAAACTCAAACCCTACTTACTCAGAACCTGGATTGGGTTCACATCCTTTACATTTACATATAAAAATGCTGAACGAAAACAAACAAAACAGAACCAGGTTATCAAAAATTGCACCATTTTCTAGTAAGGGTGAACTAGAGGTTAATTCTAAGGTTGCTTGAAATCATGCTTGAAGAGTTTATTCACATACTCCAACTAGGTTGTTTCTGGGTTTGGGTAATCTTAATGTCCCTGACATACTGAATAATATCTGTGGCCAAACTATGCTGATGTGAGTTTTTGTCCAATTAACCATACAAGTTTGAAACACTGGACCGAAAGGAAATGGAATGACCATAGGTTGGTATGTTTAACACTGTACTGGAATATGCACTACCCACGTACATGTACCTGTACAGTGCACAAAGAGTGTAAAATAATTTACATGAACAATAAAGAGTTCCTATGCAATAATTGCATGAGTGATTATTGTATGAACGGAAAGCCTATGTTCTGTCTTACGTGACCCAATTTCAAACATCTTGGCGTCGGAATCAGAAAAACAATACATGCAAGACCATGTACAAACGCATGTACAAATGTATGTGGATGTACATGTACGTGCACAAACACTTATGTACACAAACATGCATGTCACATGCTCCTCTGTGTCTATAGTTTCATATAACTGTACGTGACTCCTGTGCTGCCATTTCGATCATGTAATGCATATATCTCAGCTAATGCAATTACAAATTTCCACTGGAATGGAAGGCCGTTTCGAAATTAAGATGCGTTTAGTCAGATCACAGATTTCGTCGAGGAATGGCGCAACTGGAACGGTGCTGCACCCTATGGCTCCACCTAGGGGATGGACACTGTCCAAATGGCACGAAAATGTACTCAAAAGTGAACTCAAGTGTCATGGAAACATACATTTGCATTTATATGCAGCATTTACAGCGGCCGTAGAAGTACATAACGTCAAGGAATATTGATGTGAAAAATTGATTTTGGCATAAAAATTTAAGAAAAATTTGGGATTTCTTTTTGATGAAACTTAACAAAATCGTAAAAATAGGGGTGTCTCTAAGTCTGAAGTGTTCTTAGGAAGAAATGAAAAATATGCAACAATAAGGCCAGGCTCTGCTCAAAAAGATGTATGTACTGTGTCAGTAGATACTCTATCTCCAGATTTCATAAAATTGGCTCTAGAGGTTTGTTATCAATTTGAAAGAAACTGTGCGAAACTTCAGCTCTCTTGTTGCTATGTGTAACTACGCGAATCTTAGGCGTATGCGCCTTAACTAAAAAGCCACTGTGAACTGAAGTGGGAACCGTCCATGAGAAGTGCCAAGAAACTCCTCAAATCGCGCCAAAATGTTATACATTGTAAGTGACTACCCGTCAAAGGGCGTGACTTTGAGATGACGTATTATGTATGCACATTGATAGCGTCACTTATAACAACCTATTGGCCTTGTGCTAGACACCGGTAGGTCAGAGTTCACTGTTGCATTGAAAATTAATGATCTCACCGGGTGATCCCTGGATCCGTTCTGGCTTGGTACACGTACCTCAATTCTGTGCCTTCACTGCGTACGCTATGGGTTGCCAGTAGGGTTCTTTGTAGCCCCCAAATAGGGCTCTCTGTTACAACCTGTCTCTTATCTGTCGCTACCACAGCCCTACTTCTAGGCATGTCTTAAATGCCTGAAATCCAAACTGCAGGATTGTCACAAACTTTAAATCGTTATATCTTCCGAAATGAGAATGACTCGACAATTTTACTTACATCGGCGTATTTCTCAGAGTTTGGACTTTCATACGAGCACCCTAAAACTTTCCAGAATCGTAAATTTTCCGATGTATGGTGCCTTGAAAAACCCGGCCTGAACTATTCAATGCTGACCACGGATGGCGCCTTTTTGAAAAACGAAGGCAGCGCTTTGTACGTGGATTTCAAGGTACCCGACAGGTGCTCTGTATACGTTTACCATCCAATATACCATACTGTAGCGCTGGTAAAGAATGCAACTCGGGCGCAACTCACTGTTTTGGTCACGAAACCTCTGTTTTATTGCTGTCGCGTACACCACAATGTGCTCTTCAGACCAACTCTTAACATGGCGCCTGTCGGCAGGGACTGCACATGCGCGAGGCGGGAAAACCGCGGGCCGTTTGCATACCAGCGCGGGCAGCCAGCCAACTCCATGCGGGTCCGGGCTGGCGCCCCCACCGGCCGGACCCGCCGGCGCTACAATACAATATGCATGTTCTGTATGGGCGCATGTTCACTAGCAAAGTGCGTTCGCAACTTATGCTAAGCAATACTGTGACATGAATTATGCATCAACGCTCGAAGCACTGCCTTCCTTTTTCAAAATTGCACCGCCCGTGGTCAGCATTTATTTGCGTGTAGTTTCGTTGTGAAAATTGAAGTAAACTGCGGGCGACTTTTAGTTTGGCCTTTTTTTCTTTCAATTATTTTGTAATTACATTTACTGTTTTCATTTTGGGAACTTTTTTGAGCATATTGTTTTCGAATGTTGGTTATTTCTTTTTAAAAAATTATTTCTGTTATAAATGTTTTACAGTTTATTTTGTGTTTTATCATTTACATTTTGATATGAAAATGTTGTTCGCCAGCGACTATTTATTTTTGGTGAAATTGATTTTTGTGACATATAACTGCTATTTCTTTTAATTGAATTTTTCAATAATTTGTTTCTCAGATTTTTTGGTGAAATTGATTTTTGTGACATATAACTGTTATTTCTTTTAATTGAATGTTTCAATAAATTGTTTCTCAGATGGTTTTTTATGTTTGTTTTGTGTTTTATTACTTAGATTTTTGAATAAGAAGAGTTTGTTTGCTGGTAATTGTTTATTTTTGTTAATAAAATTAATTTTTGGCTGTTTTGGCCGCCCATATTTATTGGTTCTTGTTTGTAGCCTGTTTGGTCAACACTTCCAATTAAGTTCTTAATTTTTGCCAAATCAACACAAAGACACTTCTCGTTCCGTCTGGACTTGACTGAGAAGCAAGGTTCATACTGTTTTACATACACAAGAAATATCAATACCTATGTTTACGACGTCACTTTTGAAAAATGTCTTAAAGTCGTTGTTGATTTTATAGGCCTATGGTTTTTCAAGAATATCAACTCTAAGTGTGCAAACGTTTGTAATTTGACACATGGTGACTTAATTATAACTTCATTATTTTTGGTAATTTTGCATCTATGGCTTTGCCTTGCCCATTGATCATTGTCAATTTGGCCAACTAAGGTCAAATGCTGCAATCGCGCATGCGCGTTGATGAAAGCAACTGACTTCTGTTTGTATCATATTTTTGAGCGAAACTTGACCTTCTCGCAAGGGGGTCTTGCTTAAGGCAACTTTGATGAAGACACGTGCATCCAAAAGGACTCAAGTCAAGTATAAAAATATGAAGAAATTGAGCTGTTATTTATCTGTTTTCTAACAGAAACTTTTTTTTTGGTGTTCGTACGATTGTAAAATAAATACACTCACCACAAACACATGTACTACAAAAGACTTTTAGCAATTGTATTTATAGACCGCCCCGGTGTCAACCGTAACCAGAGGCCATTTGATTTCAAGTTTCATCCCGTTGGGATAATTATTAGAATCTATTTTGAGTGGTTGAATTATACTAAATATTGGACACACAAGCAGAATTCTACAATGCGAGTTTAATTTTCAAGCAAAAAAATTAGGCCTTTGTTATTGACGGGTCGTGTGCATGATCACTACAAGCCAAATATTTCTTACAATTGTCACCAATTCTTATTCTATTATTTGATTGGTAATTTAAAAGCGGCATCTTATTTTATTTTTTAAGTTTATTTTTAGATTTTGGAAAATTTGAGGGGTGTGTTTGTTGTTACTCAGGTCTCCTTCTACATACGTTTTTAACCAAAGATTCAACTATCATGATACTAGATTTCAAGCGGCATCAAAAACATTCGCTAGCAAAATAAACTGAAAGTGCATTGTTGACTGTTTCCAGAAACCTCTAAGACGATTTCTAATTTGCAATTAAAGTAAAACATAATTGAAACAAGAGCTTGCCTGAAACAGAACAGTTTCGTAACTGCTTATTAGGTATGCTCTCATCCCATTCCAACACAAACGTACAAATCTTAGTACTCCCGTTGTGTTGTTTTTGTTGTTTAAGAAAACGGTATTTTTCCTACCACAGTCAAGTGTTCAACCCCGAGGCCGTTGGGAATGGAAGACTATACCATCACCAATGCACAAATCTCAGCGTCCAGTAATTACTACACAGGATGCTGTCGTGCCCATTATGCACGGCTCAATAGACTTATCCGATGGTCACCATTAAGGTAGGTATCAAAACCCTCGGGGCAGCCAAGCCCCAAAACGAAGACTGTTGTCACCACGTGGAGATTCTAACGCAGTTCCAAGTCATGCCTGAACCTGTGTGACTGTTTTATGGTTGCTATTACATCCCTTGGGTCCCCTCTAACTATATTCCATTATGCTGCTGTGGAAGTACAAGTGATACCAGGTCACAACCCAAACAGCCTGACCAAGTCATTTTTTTTCTCGAAAACTACAGCATTCTGGGTGGAAATATTCTACCGACTCATTGAGACGTTTATGTACTTTCTTTCAAGTAGGACATTTCAGGATTATGTGGTAGTCCGATTTTCGAGGGTTTACCAACGGCTTACACCACCTTTAATTAAACCTCTTGTTCTGATTAAGTTAAATCCCCATAATTCACGGTCCAAGTCTTTAAGACACCCCCTCCGAATCCTGGGTGTCCGAGTGACCACATCTAAAATCCGCATGAGAATAGTTGTATGTATAAAAATGCTGCATGATGAAAAAGATGCTTAATATGGGACAGATATGAAATGCACGGAGATCTTTATGGACCAGTTTCTTAATTAATATGCAAATTGTATGTACAGGAACTCAAAACGAGGCTGCGAGGAACTTCGAGCTGTTGGCGAACATGGTGAAGCATTGCTCAGCGCCGTTTTGTAGCGATCACCGTATACGAACGAAGAAATTAGCTTTCATTGATTCCCAAAGAACAAGATCCTGCAGAAAAAGTGGATTGTTCAATTTAGATCAAATGAGACTACTAAGGTAGTTTGTGACTTCCAAACGACTTCCTTGGGCGGTTAAAATGTTTGTGTAAAAATCGAAATCTCAGGCCCTACACGTTATTACTTTGGGTTCAGTTCGATTGATCCTGTCTTTTCCTTTCTCCATAATTGATGGCGCTCAACAGAATGAAATAACGTCTTTAATTTTCAAATTAGAAACTGTACAATTCTGAAATTGGAAAGGAAATAGCCCAGTCATTAAAGGTACCCCGCTGAATGACAAAAAAGGTTCCAACTGCTAAATCGTGGTGAAAACCGGCCCTTTAGACCTGGACACAAACGGTGCGTGCACGCAACGTCAACAAATGTCCCAGATAAAATCCCGTTACTAAACAGCTTAATCTTCAGATTATGAATGAAATTAAGCTTCTGAAAAATACTTGTAGCCTTTACCAAGTTGTTGCTCTTCACTGCTTTGGGGCCCTTTTTGACTTACAAACCCGAAGGTTATCTCCAGAACCACAGTCATCGTCGCACGCGAGTCCCCAAGAGCCTTGCTTTTAGTTGAAGTGAATAAAATTTGCAAAAATATTAAGAAAGGTCCATGAATGGCAGGTTAAGCCAAATAAGTTGAAGGGGCCAGTTGAAAAAATACAGGTGTACACATTTCAACGTCGATTTCTCTGAGCTTCCGCACTTTTTTATATTTGTCTACGGCAAATCTTGTTAAATCTTCTGCCTCTCTGAAATATTCTGCCAAGGCGCATTAATTCCTTCAATGGAAGCAATTGCAAAATACGCTGTGTCTGAAACAGCCAGTGTCAGCGAGTGCAACAATTGCTCACTTCCTCAGCCACCCTAAAGAATTTTAACCCGTCTTCTTCATTCGTATTTCGTCACTCTGAAATTTTAATTACAACGATTCCGGAAAACATTTGATTCTCACCAATTAGAAAGGTGGACAGGGGTATCCAAGTACACCCCATCTCCCTTTTGCTCTACGCCCTTTTATAAGTCTGTCTCGAAACGGTCTGATTGGTATTTATTCTTTTGAGGCACTCTGTCTTCACTTGAACGTCTGTTAGAAGAGTGTTGTGGTTTCATTTTGCCCTTATCCCGTTCTGTGTAGTGGTGACTCTTATCCCTGGATCGAGGTGGACCTTATGGAGAGAACAGTAGTGTCCGGTGCCAGTACGCAGGGAAGTCCGTTCGACTACTGGTACGTTAAGAAGTACAAAGTGGCATACCAGAGGCAACCCTCGTCTGAGCGCGTATACGTGACAGATGGAAAGGGACACGTCGCGGTATGTGTAAACTGCAATTAATTACAGATGTCGACGGCCATATACATCTACGTTGTGGACAGGAAGGAGTTTCCTTACACCCCCATCTGATAGCAACTTTATCTTTATGCACCCAACAATTACATTATGTTAAAAGGGGGGTGTTCTGTTGGAGCCAATTGATTTTTCATTGTAATTCGCTAGGCTCATATGCATGAAAAATACATTATTTTGCGGAGACTCAAATATCACAAATGCAAAAGGAGGCATTTGCAAATCAGAATGTTTTTAATAAAGTCCTGATCTTAGGCTATGGATCTGTACACCACGCAAAGGCCTTATAATCCAACCTATAAAGTACCTCTGCCGATGCTGAATACCCTAGTTTAGTCGCCTTTGAGGTAGGGATTTCCCCTTGGCTGGTATAAGTTTCACCAGAGCCAGCCTCTTGCTAAGTCCCATAGGAATACGTATTAATCTCTCTGCCACGTGGCCCTTATGGGATTATTTATACAAAGGCTGCCTTGGCCAGCCAGGGTCTTTCGTATATCAATTGTCGGTCTCTCTGGTGTGTCTCTGAGCTGTCCCGACAGCTGTCTGAGTTGTTTCATGTTATGTCATAAAAAAAATCTATAATTTATCAAAGAGAGCTTCATTACTAAAAGAAATAGAGTGATCTTCTTGAGATATTGGGAACATACAAGATGCACTCACCGCAAAGTGCTAGACCTGAAGTGTTCAGGCTTGGCTGAATGACTCTATTTATAGAGGTACACGTACTTGATACGGGTCACATGACGAAAAGAGGCGGGAAGCGGGCCCAAGCCCCATGACTATATAAGAGGCGCGGGAAATACCAGTATTCTCATAGTCAAATCTAATAAATTAGTTTTTCATGCTACTTCGCTGCGCTCCTACGCATGAAAAACAGTTTATTTCTTAAACAGTCAAAGATCATAACTGTAAAAAGAGACATATTTGCGAATCAGAATGTTTTTTAATAAAGCCTGGGAAAGGGGGTCATCACAAGGCGGCCCCCAAATGAAGATTGCCAAAGAACACATGGCGGCAAAATAGAGTGAACTTGCCTTCAGAATTGTTATTTACCTTGAAAAAGGCGATCAGAAGAACGGAGGATCTGCCTAACTGCACCATATTGGAGAAAATAAATTCTTGATCTCTGAGTGTCGAGACGCAAGTTCTTTCCGGGCTGCTTCTTCGGCTACCTGGACTCGTTTTCTTTGCCCTATTGAAAGATCTTCCGAACCGGACCTGCCTTTTCCTCATGCTACACGACAGTCCATCCAGCTTTACCACTGTCAGCAGTCTTATGTTTTTGTTTTTGTTTTGTTTCCAGTCCTTCATGAGGCCTTCTCCTGTCTTGACGATCACTATATTGTCAAAATAAACCACAGGCTGCTAGCAGAATTCGTATTGAACTGTGTTTCCTGGCGTATTCAGAACTTAAGCCACTAGCTTGTTCTTGATTACTTTCAGATCTTGGTCCTCTGATTTTCATTTGAAATACGTTTAACTTTATCAAAATAAATCTTGAATTCAAATAGAGCTTCAGTACTAAAAGAACTAGATGGATCTTCTTGAGACACTATGGACATACAAGATGCACTCAGCGCAAAGTTTTAGACCTGAAGTGTTCAAGCTTGACTGGATGACTGTTTATAATGGTACAGTTCGTGAGGTTTTAATGAATGGATATAGGTCATATAATGGAAAGAGGCGGGAAGACACGCCCAAACCCCATGACTAAGAGGCACTTGAAAAAAAAAAACCAGTAGTCTCATCGTCATATCGAGTTAAACTAACTTTTCTTCCTAAACCCTTGTACAATAAAAAGCAAGCAAACAACCCTAAAAAGAACAATTTATTTTCGTGCATCCCACAGCCGTGCGAGGGGATTCTGCCACCCACCACCTAAGAACTTGGCTGTGCCCAGCCTTAGTTTTTTTTTTTTTTTGACACTTGGTATGCATGTACAGACACCAATTATTTGAAACGTGAAGCTTGAACTCAATCGGACTTACATGTTTTGTTGTTACGGTCATTTGAAGTTTATGGCTACATGCGTGTCAATACGTGGGTATTGGGCAATGCAGTGGAAAAAAGTCTACATTTTTTGCTTTTTTTCTCTTGGGAAATGTGCTCCATGCGACAACGGAATATTTAACTTTTGCAAAGTGATGTCAAGATAATCACAGAGACTTATTCCAAAATTTATGAAGTTTCGACTCCTAACAAATGCATTGTGGGATATTGGGAAACAACTTGTGGGGGGACGTAGCGTATCTCTGTTGCTGAGAGCATCTGGAGGATGCACTGCAACCCGTAGTAGTGGGAGAGGGGCAGTCTGGACCAGTTTGACCTTTGACCGAGAAAGAGAAAAACATGTCACATGAATATGGATAGTAATACTATGACAGTGATATGAATAACAGTCCCACCCGAGTTAGCTTGTGAATTTTTTCGCAAGCTCTCGGACTGGCACTGAGCATACAGTGTTTATCAATATAACTGTTAGGTAAGGGCAAAACCCGGTACATGAACTAACATCTCTCCAACGCAAAAATACATCTTGAAATATTGGAAATATTCATCCTAGTATAAGCACTGGATTGTTCAAAATCCGCTGACGACAGTTGACCTTGTGAGGTTCAGCAACAGCGCTACCCTCCAATATGCCCAATCTCTAAATACACTATTGTTACCTAGCACATCCCCCAAATATCTGAAAAGAATTCATTCCTCAGAGTCAGTGAAACAATGACCAACACAAAGTAGGGGAGGGTTCTCTCCCTCAATTATCTTGCTTCTATACCCAGCAAAAAATCAGACTGAGGGGTACCCCCCAACATGTCCAATTCCTATACACATTCCAGACTATTGTTACTTGACACATCCCCCCCAGATGTCTGAAAGGAATTCCCCAGATTCCTGCGAGACAATGACCAACACAAAGCAGGGGGGGGGGGGTTCTCTCCGTCTCATACCTTGCTGCATATGATCCAGGCAGGAAAGCCTTCATTAATGTTGGGTAATCTTTAGGACAAAGGGCTGTGCACGGGGCTGGGTAGTGGGGGTAATCTCTCGGACAATGGACTGCACGTGGCGTCGGGGAATACCGTGTTAATGATCTGACAATGGCTTGGCTTGGCCAATGAACGAGAGAGGGCATGAACTAATGGTCCTGCGTTGGAATTAAGGAGTCAATCTGATCATGTACATAGCCAGGGCGCAGCGAACACTTGCTGCGCTGCACCTGTTTCACAATTATAAGCCCCTTATGATCAAATTTTTGCTGTTAATCTGCACCCTGAAAATGTTGTGCACTGCAATATAGGAAGTTCAATAATCATTCCATCGTTGGTGCTTGGTATGATCTGACAACATCTAATTTAATGCTTGTGCAATTACTTTTATTAGGCTGTGTACCCAAAGTGTTCATGTGCAGTTATTACCCTTAGCAAACGCTTCCTTCTGGACTTATTTTGGGAATAAATAGTCAAGTTGTTCAAAAGATTTTGTTTTATTTGAGTTATTTGTTATTAATTAAGGAATTTACATAACAAGGTATTTTATATGACTTCATAATCACTTCTTGTGATGAAACAACGCATTTTGTTTTTCGTGAACTTAACTGTCCTATGGTGGTCAACTTGTTGTTGGCCAGTCTTAGCCAAATTCGCACAAAAACTTTGAAAACTGATGGTTTCGAGTGAAAAAAATTAAATATTAAAACAGTGCATATATAAGGGAGAAGTGCATGAAAATCTTTTTTAAAATTCATGAAGGCAGAGGTAAATCTGATGTTACACATGATTTGTTTCCATTTCCTGGTCAATGCAATAAGTTGTAGTTAATTATTTAGTCAAATTATTTCTGTGACATCACTCCTTTGTTCAAAGTGTAGTTATTTTTTACGAAACTACAACAAACTTTAGAATTGGACATTCTAATTTTTGAGATCTTACAAATCCTATACACTGCCTTTAATACCGTATAGATTCCCTCCTTCCAGTGATATGTCATTTATTCGCACAGGCTCATGAACAGTCCCAGTTCACTTTGTCCCAGTGTTCCCCGCCCCAAAAAAATGATTGTTCAGCTATACATGGTCGTGTGTAATTAAATAACATATCGTTGGAAAGAGGGAACCTGTGGCTTTACTGTGCTAGTAGTCATTTCGGTGTGAAACTAACACAATCTCCACAAAATTGAAAATAAATTTTGTTGCTTTTTTATACGCTTTGTATAGTCTACAATGAATGTGTGACATTAGGTACTTCTACCACTGTGATAGCTGACTGAAATAGATTTAGGCAATGCACGCAGTCTGTGGTTTCGCTGCAAACATGTCATTTGGCGTATATGAATTTGCCTTGCACTTTTACCCTTTACATATGATTTTTTTAAACGACGCCTATTGTACAAAATGACAATTTCACCTGAAAATAATGTTGTATTTATTGGGTTTTGTTGCAGACATTCACTGGTAACACTAATCGCCACGCTCCGGTCACTAACCTGTTTGATGAGAGTGTGGTGGCCACGTCGGTGCGCATCGAGCCTACCAGTTGGAATGGTTGGATTGGACTCCGGTTTGAGTTGCTTGGGTGTCCTCGTGATTAATTCAGAACTAATTTGCAGCCCCGACAAATACAAATTAAGATTATTTTGATTTCCAGCAGACAATGATATTTTACGAGGTTGCAATTGATGATACTCAATGTATATCACAGAGAAGCAATACACTGATCACTTATATATTCCTCTGAATAATTTATTCCTACTCTGTTATGTACATGTATACACACAATTTCTGTGTGTCAGCTTGTGTAACGTTACCGCACACAATGCTGTGTTCGACCCGTGTTTTAACTCAAACCACGATGGATTGACCTCGCGGTAGTCCAGACTATTCTACTGTAGTTGTACATTCCTGAAGTATACTGTATGATATCGTTATTTCTAGCTGTCTGAAAGTTTCTTGTAAGATTAAACAATGCTAAAATGTGTATTTGAAAAAACACAAGTAGTAGAAAGAAATTTTGGGAAGAGTTGTAAATTATAAAAGACGGGCTCTAGTGGGCAAAGTCAGAAGGAGACTAAAGGAGGGAAAGAGACGCGCATGCGCACCAAGAGAGGATATGGAATTCAATTCTACCGTGGGCGTGTTGTAAGAAGTCGTTGACTTATTTACTTTTCCACTATTTCAGTTCGTGATGACGAGTTGTCTGCGCAGCGACACTTGTAAAAAACATTCGTTCAGACCAAGTGAAGTGCAATGCTGAATTTTGTTCCGGAAGAGACAGTTTGTGAACTGAACCCAGTTCCAGTTTGGAGTAGCAAAGTTCCTGTATTTGCAAGGGTCATCACGCCCTCGCCATTTCGTCTCGAGCCCGGTCATTCTTATTGAACGTGGTCTTTGTTCCCATTCCAGCTCATTTTTGCACCTTCAAGGAATAAACTGTTTTTCGCCATCTATTGAGTCCATCATTCTTTGCTGTAGTGTGTACCAAGCTCTAGGTCCGTTAGATCATCTTGTTTATATAGGATTTTTTGTCTTGATTCCTTATCCTTATCATTGTAAACTAGTTCCAATTACCTTTTTTTTCGTTTTCTTTTATACTTGCTAAGCGTAACATTCTCCTTAAATCATAATTTTTATTTGTTCATTAAATCAGTATGATCGTGTTTGACTTCTTTACTGCATTGGGGACAATTCATTTTGCAAGAAGGACTTTCTTTTTGTCAAATGTTTTTAATTTTCTTTTGATTTGCGCAATATGCGGGACAGGCATGCCGTTTCATGGCTTTTAAGTTTTATGGCTTTTTACTGATAAAAAAACCCTTGCAACTTTGGATCTTCATCAAACTTACACCACCAATGGATCCTTGTGATTAGATGTGTCTATAGAAACGACGTCATTGAAAGATTTCTTAATATTCGGTTTAAAATGGGTGGGTGGGCGGCTGGTTGGTTGGTTGGTTGATATCCCTCCTTCCATCAATTCATTCATTTAGATGCCCTGCCTTACGTTTGCAGTTGCATAAATGGTATGGGTTTGTTCGTGTAGTTATAAAATTCAGAGGAGAAAACACGAAATCCAAAAGGCAAGCGTACAGAAAAATAGATGCAAATTATTTTTAAATGGGATCTAGCAATGAGGCAGAGAGCAGTAAGTCGAGCAATCCGTACCAAACCACATATTTTCCATACCAACCGAACGTTCTCTCTGCAATTTTGTTGATCTCATTTTATATTGATTTCAACCGCCATTTCAAATTGAAAGTATTCAAAAATCCATATTCCCTGCAAGATGAAATACACTATTTTTTACCAAATCCCTTTAAACCAGTGTATAACGTTCAGGTTGAGAAAGAGTGAACGTTGTCGATGTCTTTGCGCCTGCTGGACGCCCTTGCAGGCACAGAGCCGCAGCATGTGGTTGGTCAGGAGAGACAACATAACTTGCCTGCCTGCAGCATCAAAACACCAAATGCATTACGGCAGGAAACGCGTATTTTTATCAAAAGTAAAAAACTGCCTGTCTTTGACCAGTTCCTATCACCTTTTGTTACCTGTTTTGTTTTATTTGTTTTGTGTTTTTTTCTTTAGTACAGCCTCTTTTATTAATTAATTTATCTTATCGTCAGGGTGATTTCTGAACAAAAAAAAGACATTTCATAGCGTGCACAATGTATCTTGTCATGCTTGAGCCATGAGTAATCTATGGCGTCAAATGGAACAACATTAATTTGCCTGGGTCAAGTAAACCAAAAAGTTGAATGTAGGTTGAACGGCCACTGATATAATGTCTCCATACTCCTTCAGTGTAAGAATGAGCCAACATTTAATTTTAGCCTTTGCAGGAAGATTTTTGAGCTGAATTCTGACTCGGAGGTTCAATTGAACTTTGTTTTTTGGACGTTTAATTAACATGCAAGATTTGCTTGTAGAATGTCAGAGCACTTATCCGCCTGCTGAGACGACAGAAGGGAATTTTCCCAACTTCCCCACACAAATGGGTTTTACTGTATTTTCATGCTTCCTAAAAGCAATGAGAAAAAAGACAGTCTGTCATAATGATGACTCCTCATTAAATATTGAAATGATTGTAAATTTGTGCGCTGAGTTTATTAATTATTTTTTTAATAATTAATTAAGTATTATTTATTTATTAATGTTGATATTGATGTTAACGACAATAGTTGAGATATAACGGCCATTACAATAAATAGTAACTGTACTATGGCATATTGTGAGTAGAGAATTGATAAGCAGCTTATGACAAAAAAACAAACGTCACAGTTCTGTAATGCAAGCGTCCACATTTGCAGAGAAGACAATTGGATCAAATTGGATACAGTCAAATATTGAACTGCAGAGGGTAACTTTGTCACGCAGGAAATTATCATTTAGTTGTTTGGTTTTGTGAGTTTAGTGAAAATAAATTAATTAAAGTGTATATAAATCCAAAATTAAAGTCAATGAGGTTTTACTTAATGTATTCACCAAAGGTAACTATGTAGCAAAAGCAGTGCTTTCTTTTTCTGGTCAAAAATCCAATCATGGAAAAAGAAAGTGAGTACACAACTAGACAGCCATGCCCCGTTGTGTATGTTTTCGCCATTGCTGCAATACATGATCGTATTCCCGTCCCTATTAGCAATGGGAGGGAGAGAAAAATGATCATGTTATCAGACAAGCTTAACTTTTGGTGATGAAACCCTTTCGAATTTCAAAATTCTGCTCCATCAATCAGCATTTTTAAGACCCGCAGAAATATTAGGGTCATTTTTGGTCGGCATACCGAGACATCTAGTTTGGGATAAAAATACAATTAAAATCCACTCAACAATAATGACACAGTCACTGAGTGGGCCATTGTAAATTGAAAAGGTGTTGATAGCCTTTAAAGATTAGGTGTCAGATTGAAGAATCAGAAAATTATACAAGTAGAAAATAACTTCACCGTGTCGGTCAAGAGCCGAAGACAGGAGGGTTAAGATTTATTTTAGGGGTGTTTAGGGTTAGGTTTATGCAGGCGGGGTGATGTGGCCGAACTCCCCACGGTTGAAACGTCGCACGGACACGGTGGACAGGAATACACGGTAGTCCACTCCGGTGTACAAAAATATTCATGTGGTCTGGGGGTTATATTGTCATTGATCAGGTCTTGGACGTAACAACGTAAGGACATGATGTGAGATGATATGAGCTGTAACGCCATTGTGCCTGGAGACGTTCTTGAATGGCTTGTCACCAGATACGATCAGTTTGGTAGGAGAGGACGCTCTTTAGGTTGACGTAGCCTAAACAGAAGGCCCCGATGGACTTGCAATAGTGGCCAGCCAACACATTGCAATCTACACAGGACTGATACGAAAAATGAACTTAAAAATACAGGAAAATGATTAAACTGGACTGGCTAGAAATGGTTCTACGGAATCTATATCTACACACAAACAGGCGGTAAGAAATTTGGAATCAAACAAATGCTAAATACCACCAAAATCACAAGAAGAAGAGGCGGCGGTGGCATACGAGTTGTAGTCTGTTTCGACAAAAAGAATGCCTTTTTTCGCAAAATGCAAAAAAGCCAATAATTGGAAACTCGTGCTGGGGATGGAACGCAATTGTTTACCCCCTTACCGACTCGCACCATTGGGCCTGCCCCTGTGTGGGCTGGCCCAGCTAGCAATGGATTAACGCTGCATAGCCTATACTGTACATCAGTACACAAACTGCGTCTTACCTATTGTTAGATGGATCAAGATTGTGATCGGGAACATAGTTTCCCTGAATGTTTCCAGCGTTCTTAAGAGCACCTACCTAGCGTTTGTTTTGAGCAAGTTGGTGGTGGAAATGATGGTTAGCGATTTTAAGTTTAAAAAAGAATTTAAAACTTAGACGTGACTAACTGATGTGTTTGCATGGCATTGGCTGGCCCAACCCGCTCACAAAACCTTATGTTTGTATCCATATGGGGAATTTCAAGTTCCTTTCATTCTCTTGTAGTACAAAAATAATGTGCGAAGCAGAATTGCCTCTATTCAAGGTACTGTTTTAGTACACCACAGGAACAAAGAATGTTCTTTGTTGGGTACTTTTTTATGTTCTGGTACCCCACAAGGCATCATGAACACTTGCACGGAGACAGATAGCCAAGAATGGATCAATAGAACAAGAATGGAAAATGTCTCAACCAAGGTTGGTCTAATTTAGTAATGCCTTGACCCCCAAGATTAAACACTGACACTTTTTTTAAGAACTGGCGCCAATGCGTCTAATTGGCTATGCCCATAACTTAGTGTAGTTGTCTTTGATTATTAACATATATTTGCCCTAATGGTTTGAATGGCCGTTGATGAAGACAGTCTCATAATTGGTTCCACCGAAGCTGATGAAACAGTCACAATTAACAAGAAATATTACAGTTCCCAAGGATTGTTCCCACTCAATTCTCAGCATAAAACCTTCAATTAGTGACTATATTGTCTCAATTAGCTCCTGTTCAAAGTTGACGACCTGAAACCGCAATGCCAAACAGCAAAATACTTGTTTGGTTCCTGATTGAAGCGGGTGTCGCAGACTCACGATGACAATGAACACAAGTCTTCAGCTTGTTCACACTCAAAGCTGATGAGTGGAGCTAAAATGCCAGCAAGGGGATGACTTCATTTACCCTGAAATGCTGATTCTTCTGCCCTCACTGTAATGAGCATAAACAGATATGCAGAGGCCTAAACATCTTTCCAAGTGGGCGCCTTGACCGGAGCCGTTTAATGGAAAACGATGTAAAATTGTGAACAAACAGATATACAGAATGTTTGAGTCACAAGGACAAATATTAGTAAGTTGCATAACGATACACAGCAAATGTAGGAAATGCAGGAATTCTAAGGACTAGGACAAGTATATTCTAGGTAAGATACATCCATGCACAAGTGGATTACTGCAAGAGGACACAAGTAGATGTAACTACATACTCATGTACATGTAGAAAGAATCCATGTATGAATTCACGGGTAAAAAACAATGTGTGGAGAGTATCACTATGAAACCTAATAAATATGAACAGTCCTGTGCACAGACACATGTAGATAAAAGTGTAACAGGCACAGTCATAAAAATGCGTAAAAACACAGGACATGTATGCGTGTACTAAAAATCTTCACTAAAAACATTCAGGAAAAGGTACATATACATGTCAGACTACATGAACAAGGCAGTAATCTATAACAGGCTTTTACATGTACAATGAAGATGAACCATAAGAATAAATGAAAGCCAGACAATTACGAACTGAGAGTTCCCCAAAACAGAGCCTGTGGTAAAAACATTACAGGAATTGGCACGGCACTATATTTGTATACAAAGTACTATTCACGTGAGTTGCAGAGATGAGCGTGACACTGACAGGGACTTTTTTACCAGAAATAAACCCTGAATCAGACTTACATTAAGCTATCGAAGACTATAAATTAAAGGAAGCATGGAAAAGGGTAAACTTAAGGATTGTGCTCCAACAAGGGCTTGGAAATAAAGGTGGGAAGTTGTAAATGTACCATCAAGGTAGCGTGGATGACATGGAGCGGCAAAGGGAAAACTAATGGTAGAGGGCGCTATACTAAATTATTGTGGTTGAGCAGCCCGAAGCGGAGCAATGACAGAACTGCAATGACAAACTAACAAAAGTTGTCGGTCTGATTGCATTTTTTTCTTTCAATATTGGGATCAAACAAAGTGGCTACCGATCCAGTGAGTAACGCAATTGATGTGGCTCCTGTATATACCACAATCACTCATGGGGAGTCTTTTGGACTCTCTTGGCGGTTTTCAGAAACAATCTGGATGCACGGGCAAAATAAGACCCTTACGTCACTTTAAGTCACTGCAGCCCTTCCTTATTAGCACGACCTTGTCATGTCAAAAATTTATAATTGAAATGATTAAAATCTATACATATGACGATGTTCATAGTTAAGTTCCCGTCGAAAATGCACCGTCTTTAACGGTCACAAGCCGATTAAAACATATACAAGTACCGACCACTCTTACGCACGATGTAAAATAATATTGTGGTGGGTAACTCTCGTGATTGCTCCAAATGGACTACACGTAGTTTCCGTATCAATATCGCACGATAACATAGAATTGTTAGGATGCATTATAAAATGCTGACAATAAAACTTATAGGAGATGAGGGGTGGGGCTCAACGTTCTATCCTGAGGGGCACTCTTCATTATAGGTCACAAAATGATTTCCAATTGGATTTGATTCACTTCTATCTATTACACTGGTTTAAAGGAAGCAGTTAAATAAATAGCACAGGTGCACAGGGTGGAACATGGAGGATGACATGACAGAAATAAAACCTCACGTGTTGCCGCGTCCCTGAACACAAAAAGGTTAAAAAGACAAAAAACACACACTTTTTAATTACGTTGTGTACTCGAACATTTTGAAATACGAACCGGTGCTTCTTCAAGTGATACCGGTAAAAAAGGAATGATCATGCAGCCATACAGAAAAAAATACTGGACCCGGCCTGAGCAAACACGGGAATGTGTGTATCGCACCGCGGTGTGTACCGAACGAAAGAACTGTCGCATAGCATAGCACACTTTGCGTACGAAAGTGTGCCATTTCAGCAAACTGGTGACGTTTAGAATGAAGTTTTTCTTGGATATTAGGAGATATAGCCACGTAGGGCTTCATTGCTTGTACACCGTGCGTGTGGGCAGGAGTCAAGAACTTTCATGAGCTCGAAATTCAGATAACTCGATTTTTTTGTCCATTGCTTTGAGGTTCGAGTTACCAAGAGTTTATGTGAACGTTTCAAATTAACTTAACCCTTAAAGATCCGGGTTATTTTGGCCAATCTCGCAGCCGAAGGGGGGGGTTCCACCCCCATAAGAACTCATCTATGCTACTCCCGATGTTTTTTTCAACTTGGCTTGCATGTACTCTTTTATCATAACAAATGCGAAGTACAAACTCAATCACACGTACGCGTTTTTTTACGGTCATTTGAGGTTCATGGATACATGCCCTTCACCACGTGCGCATTGAGCACCGCAGTGTAAATCATAAAATGGCGATTGACTCCACAAGATAGAAAAGCTCCAGTGCCTTCCCCGTTCGCTCCAGTGAGCTTTTTGTCCGTCGTTCTTTTTACTGCGCATTGACTAGGCCTAAATGTAATTTATTTCACGAGATTAATTTTAGAAATGCATAGATTATGGTTATACCACGGATTACAACACAACCTCTTGAGCATGACATTGATCTCGCTATGCCATGTTGGTTTTCAGAGTATATGCAAAACTGTAAATTGGAACTTTGTAAGCTTAACACACGATGTTTTGAAGATCTGAATCATTACTGCATTCAATGAGCAGTAACAAATATAGCAGTGCTTTCAATGAATATATTATTTATAAAATACTGAAAAATGGGTCACGAAGGAGACATTCCCATAGGAACGTGCGCTTTTTTCAAACTTTACCGTCCCATAATTCAGTATTCCCTAACCTGATCTTAACCAAGCTTTGCATGTTTTCCTTTCAGACCCTAATCTATCCTCTCTCAAAATGTGGACATTTTTCATTAGGGAGACATTGAATTGTCTGAATTGAATGACCTATGTCTCCCTTATGTTGAAAACTTTACCACAAAACGTCTCCAAAGTGACCTATTTGGAAATATTATGGTTATTATAAAAGGCAACTCAAGTGTCAGGAATCACTGGCCAAAAACGAGGTTTTAACTTGGACATTTCAGTCTGAAAACGTATACACGGCAGTACGTTCAAGAATTAAGGCCATCACATGTATGTAGTGCACAGTGATTTCAATGTATAGAATATGCCCAAAGTACAATTTAAATTTAAGCACATTATTTATTATAACTAGCCAGAACACTGGTGACAGAACACTACATCAGCAATACAGACCTTTACAGGTCTTCGAAAAACTTCCAACATAACCTTATCCGCCTAAATTGTACTGCAATCTCATTGGAATAGCAGTCTCAGTGGCATAGAAAACCCAACTGGATTTTAGCGTGTATCGGGTTTCCCTCACCAAATACGCTTTAATCCAAGCACAAACACATTGAGTTTCAATCAAAGTACAGTCGTTTCTATGAACAACAATGCACGTAAGGAAGGACTAAAAATAAAAGGAAATAAACAATCATAAAGCCCGCTCTTGGTACCGCTCAGGGGCAGGCATAGGCCTATGGGTTATAAATATGTCCTCCAATATTGTGTAAAAAGTGCCGTTTTCAAAAGAGTGCGAAATGAATAAAAAAACATAAAGCAGAAAACCTTGTGTTTTCCCAAAAGATGGACACGTTTTTTTGTTTTGTTTTTTGTTTTTGTTTTTTTGTTTTTGTTTTTTTGCTGCTTATAATGTATAGTTGGAGCCGAAAATAGTCCAGGGCCACGTTGATTACGTCAAGCAGCACTGTTTTCCTTTGTGTTTTTATGTCTTCCGATGCACAAAGAAGAAAAAGAAAACACAATGTAGCTCGATTTGTTTTGCCCGAACTAAAGGCAGCAATATTCAAGCAGTGCTGATGAGCTGCCTTTGTTCACGAGCGAAATGTTTTCGTCATCACTAAAAGCAGAAAGGCGCCTTCAGTGACAACAAAAAGTAAAAAAAAACAAATCGATACCGTATACATACGAATGCTGTTTTTTTTTAATATGTCACCATACTAATAGTAAAACAGAGTGAAGACGGTGACAGAACCGAGTCTTTCCATGAAATATTGACGGAAACATGCTGCAAGTACTTTGTGTCCGTGGAAATTGCAATTCACCAGGTTCTTATTCCAGCTAGAAAAAAAGCCCCAAATTAATGAAGTGCGTGGTCTACCATGCAGGCACTATCATAGGAGTATCCGACTGCTTGTATTATTCTCAATATGAAAACCTATGAGTGGGAGAAAAACACGAAATCACTCACCTTTCCGATACAGCTCTTTGTCGAAAAATAGAATGGAAGAAAAACTCCTATCAAATAGGTGATTAGGGTAACGGGGACATTTCAAAGTCATCTCTTCATTTGACACCAATTAAACGTTTTATTGCTACTTGTGTTAATAGCTTTAAGCATCTGTCTTAGTAAGGTTTGTGGTAAGCGGCTGAAAATAAAAGAACGGAAATAACCAAAATTGGTTGAACTCGTTACGGAGAAACTGTGTACCGCGGGATACTAACAATGCAATGGGGGAGTCTGGGATATCACCCTCCAAATATGATGTCATGAATGTTCCTTTTAACGTGTCCCTCGACCCCTAAATGTTTTGGGAGCTAGGTATTCTACCCAGGGCTTTGAAAGTATGCAGTAAACGTCACAGATTGTACGGCTATATCAGAGGCAACTTGGTACCAACAGAGCCTAAGGGTGGAAGGCCCTTACAAGGCTCGCCTGTGAGGATTTTACACAGGGTCACCCTGTAAAGTTTCATAATGTTGCAGAATAATGATTCCTGAGACCACCTCAAAAAGCAGTCGTGCTGGGTTTGTGCTCTTCGATTACGTGTAATGTTGTGGGAAGGTTACCTTGAGATGGGTAGAGTGACTTCATTTATGATATTTCTTTTCTGGCGTTACCGTTCCTAGGGCTCCTTAATAATGCACGTTCGCTTTCTTTTCACGTTTGCAAGAAGGACAATGTATAATATTGTAAAGATTTACCTATGCACAGTCGGTGAGCCATATATTCAGTTGTCTATTCGGTATCAAACCTGCAGACTTGCAAGTTGCATCTGGTCCGTACAGACTGTTAACGTTAATAAACAATTCATCAACACACATCAATGTGCAAGTTAATGTGATTAATCTGGGACTTTACGTCTAAAAACCTCTTTAAAAAGGTAAACTGCACTTTTAAAGTTGCATGCGTATCTTTAAGTAAACTGTACAGCCAACAAGAAAACAAAAAAAGTTAAAACTCTATGCAAATGTCACTTATTTTGCCCAACATTTTTCAACAGTTCCTAAGATTTTGAAAAGTCAGGCTTCATTTTTGTTCACTTTTCTGGACTTCGATAAACCTTTAGTCACTGAATATTTCAACTGGCATGCAGCAAGCCAGAGAACAGTAATGGCGTTAGTCGCAAAGTAGGAAGTACTTTTACCAATAAAACAAGCACATGGAGAAAAGCCAGTACCTTGGTCAAACGTGCAATCAAGTAGTTGGGCAATACAGCACTACAAAGCTAATGTCACATCACTGAAAAAGATACTTGATATGTTAAAATAACGATAAATCATATTCAAACAATAGTTAAGGAACAAGAGGTCAATTGATGTAATTAATTATAAACGTGTAGTTCGTGTCAAAAAGATTAAAATGCTTTGATATGAATTTCTCTCCTGGTCTTGTTTACATAGTTTGAAACGTGTTTTCGCCTTCTGTCCATTGAAAAATTGAAAAAAAATATTCCACAAGTACCAAACCGATAAATCTTCTGGTTCAGCAAATATTGGAATTTCAAATATATAGGGGATGAGGTGTGAAGAGTATAAATTCCCAATAGGCATTCAAGTGTGGAACAGTGCCACTCAGAGTCCTTAGGGCATCTTTCAAAGCGTTTGGCTAGTTTCTTTGAAGCCGAAATATTTTAGTTGGAGCCCTGCTGTTTGGTGGTGTATTGGGTTGTTTGTATGTTTCTTTTTGACAACTGCAGGGGCCAACTATCCTTATATAAACATGTGGTAGAGATGCCTAGCATACCCTTCGACATAAAGAATTAAAAATTCAATTGTTGTTCTTGAACACAGAGCAAGTTGGTGGTGGAATTTTAATCAAAAACTAACTCCATCAATTTTATTTAAAACCTCCAAACGTGCCAACCTAGTGTACTTAGAGCTTGTTTTCGTGCATGTGCATTGATAAAAGCTATAGTTACCAGTAACGATCAACTTGTCTGTGCTATCCAAATGTCAAATTAACCTCTTGCTTACATCCACTACACCAAGGACACTGGAAAATTGCTGGAAAATATAGATATCTCATTCTATCGCATGAGAGCTCAAAGATATAAAGTCATGTATTCCAACGAAATGGTTCTCTGCCAAGTGTGCTTGGATAGGGCGGAGTGTAGCCTGCAATCAACCAGGGACGTCTGTATAACCCTACGTCTCATTGGTTCGCCATCATGTTGGTACCACACCCAATGGTCTCATGTCCCATTCCCCGACAAGAAAAACGAGCAAAGCTTGGAATATGGTGACATCTCGATCAAAACTCCCCTTGTCACTATCATACAAATAATGATTTTTTTTATTAGTGCCATGGCAAGATTAATTCTATGAGGTGACACATTGTACAAGGCGGAGCCCAATGGAGAAAAAAATTATCCTTCACTAAACATTTATTCTTTGTTTTAATAGTATACCTGCTTAAATCCCCATCATCTGATTGGAGGGTGGTTGATAATATGTCACTGAATTTTCGTTCTACTCTACGCTACCCTTTGTATAGAACTTCTAATCATTTGACTGGTTTGCACCCCCATTGCATCCACAATATATATCTCATTCCAAAGTATTGTTTTTTTAATACGAAAATGCAGGGACTGGAACCATTCTAACTTTATAATGAATTACCAGTGGCTAATGATTCAGACAAGAGTCTGTTTTGCAAAACAGTGTATGTAATTTGCAAACACTTTTTCCCTGAACAAAAAAAAGGTACCGTAAAATACAAGGGACAGTTCTGTGACATCATATCAACAATTCCCCAATCAGTCCACCGGGATTTATTGTAGGTATTAAAGAATCTTTACCTAATCATCAGTAGATCGACTTGAATCAGTTTATCCAAGCTACAAAATGTTATAGAAATGAGGCTCATAGGACGAATGGCTGGTGGACGTGAAATGAATGGGACGCAAGATTAAAGGCGTGAGACAAATAGGACGTAGCACTTCATAAGAGGTAACCAGTTTAGCCCTTCAGTTGGGTCTTCATTTAACAAATATGATGGACTACCCACGTCGCAGGAAAATCCCAGTT
The DNA here is from genome assembly GCF_054643075.1 of Acanthaster planci. NCBI lineage: Eukaryota > Metazoa > Echinodermata > Asteroidea > Valvatida > Acanthasteridae > Acanthaster > Acanthaster planci. The sequence continues at coordinate 2,765,135 of NC_141796.1, forward strand.
AGAGAAGCCGACGAACAGAGGAGCCTGGGGCGTCGAATCAGTCCACTGTAAGAACGGCGCCTCATTATGTTTGCCCAGAGTGAAGGTGCCTTGGTTGTACCTCAGCCAAAAGCGTTGCATCTCATACTTACTCAACACATCTGGAGTTTGCACAGAAATCAACTGGGAGCATTGCGTGCATCGGCGCATCCTGGTGGCCTGATCAAATACTGTAATTGAAGAAGACAAGAAAACGTTAGAAAATAAGCCTCTTTCCATATATTTCTTTCAGTGAAAAACAACTTATTCAGAACTAACTTGGTGGAATTCTATTGTTCATGCTATCAACAGGTATTGAACCCTAAGGTAGAATGCAATCACTGACCGCTGCTTACATATTGATGGTGTTCTGTACGACCAAAAATAGAGATAACGCCGTCGCCCCCCATACCTGTGCCCCTATTTGAAATCTGTCAATATCTCCCTTGAAATGTTCCTGCAGCTAATTTTCTGTGGTGTCCCCCTTAAACAAATGTGTTCAACGGGGTGCCCCTGTCAAAACAGTTGTTTTGTTCGACCTAAGAATTTAAGGAATCAAAGTGAACTTCATTCTGCATCGCGGTGCATTTTATTTCACTGAAATTGATTTCACTAACAAAATGTTTGAGCAAATTCAATTAAATTGAACAATTAGTAGGGAGTACCATCTTTTGTCATACATATTAAACATTTTCTAGAAAATCATATAATTTTATTTGAATCTCTAAAACGGAAAAAATTCCGTTATGGCAATTTTGGTAATTTTGCACAAGCACAGAATGTTCTGCATGTTTGTTTGTGCTGATGCTGTTCTGCAGAAAATCCAAATTTATGATATCGGTTTTCGAACTGGAGGAAAACCTCTTCTTAAAAACCAACCTACTGCCTTTGTCTTGGTGAACTTTGGGCGGAATTGGTCCGGTTAAAAGACGAACAATGTAAAGCAATACGGCAGCCGTAGGGTAAATTGTGCTTCATTGTCCCTCACATGCAGCATACACATACATGATTTAGTTTAATGCCAGCAAAGCACTAAAACCCCTTACCCAAGGTCATACCAGTACCACGCCGTAAAAACGAGCGCCTTAAGCTGAGGGAATAATCAAGGAATAATGTACCCTATGGGCTACTGTCACTCCCATAGTACGGCAAACCTCGCTCTTATGTTCTTGCAATCAAGTACATGCGTGATAAGTCAAATGTTAGTCATATTTGACCAAAGTCAGTCACCGCAGTGTTGACTAAATGTTAGTCCCACTCTTAATTTAATGATGAACCGACTTACCTACACGTATATCAGTCTATTTGAGCACAAAATGACTAACTTTTGTTGCAACTTTATAACAACCGTGCTTTTTAAGCTGAAAAAAGTGGACAAGAATATATGAAGTCTTAATTTGTGATTAAACACTTTCGGTATACTTGGTCAAGTACATGTTAACTCCTTTTTTAGAGCAATTACACGATAAGGACGGGAACAGTACACCGTGATTCCGAAGAAGGCCAGACACGTCCGTTGTCTTCTAAGATTTGGTCGATAATGCTTTGTTTTCCTTACTTATTTGGTACTTGGTGCCTGCTTTGGTGCCATCCCCAGAAAAGATGATCATCGCACGAGCCCGGCACAGCACAGAGGCGTCTAGCACCAACTCCCCATTAAAGGCCGGAAATGGGAACATGTGCTCGTGGAATGAAGTCAGGTGGTAGGAACTGTTACACACTGCGAGAGAAAAGAACCAATCGATGCGGCATTTTACATGCCAACACAAAGTCTGCCATCTGAGCCTCTGAGCCGAACACCAACCACAAGGTTTGTCTGAGTATAAGAACATTGGGGCCCCCTTATCTTGAACAAAGGTAAATTTTAAACTATATTATATATAATTGAATTAATTTACCAGTTTTGCAATGGTAAAAGATAAACCGGGATCCCATTGAAAATGGAATCGAAAGGGGCGTGCAGCATTATTATGATTTCCTGTCTTTAACTCTCGTACTTGTATAAAGTGTACTCTCTTTTGTCCCTGCACGACTTTTAGTCGGTAGCGACGCTCGTGAACCAGCGAAAAGTGGTACTCAGAAAATTGCACCATCTCTTGGTTGCGCTTGGGGCCCTTTGCTGCCATTGCTTACAAGAATTGCAAACAAACAGTTCATTTAGTATGTCTTTGTGAAATTAAAATGAACCGAATTAATCCAAACTAATTTTCAGTGAGTCTCGTTTGTATTTTGCAGATTGCCTCCCAAATACAGAACTCGACAGCTAACACAGGACCCTATTGAGCAGTGTGCTCAATTCATAACGTGGGCGGGGGTATCAAGAGGAGGCGAGGCACTAGGTGCACTTAGCTTGAAACTGGGCCTTGGGTTTTTGCCCACGACTGACTAGCTCAACTTTTCATTTAGACCCTAATGTATCATCAAAGCGATGGTGATGCTTGCATGAAGGAACGATGTCCATAACTGTAAGTGCGAGTGACCGGTGTATTGAGCAGCAATGTTGAGCTAGACTACGACTTAGCTTTAGAACAACTCGCTCAATCTGAACAACAGTGGGAGCAACTTCTCGTCCAGTATCTCAGTCCCCTAAACGAACACATGAGAAAGCTGTTGAAACCGACCTCTGCAAATGTACAAACTTCACGCGTGTACAACGAAGCGAGCCTGAGACACGAACCACAACGAAGGCCACTGCGCCAGAGAACTGTTGTGGATTTGAAGAGGAACCCTAGTAGGGGATGTCTTGTGTATAGGTTTGGATAGTATGCATTAAGAACTTACAGCGACATATCGATACCTACAACGATGATTCAAAGGGTGGAGCACCAAGAACATGCATCGGATGGACGTGTTCTACCTTCACTGTTACAGGTTTTAATTAGTACGCGTTAACTGTGGTCGACGTGGCCAGTCGATACAATAAGCAGAGTCTGTGACCTAAAAATAGCGTTCAAAGGCGAGGTTAGAAAGATTATAGGGCGATCGCTTTAGAGCTATCCTCGCGTGTTCGAGTAGACAATGGTGCAGAGTTTAAAGGCGAATTTAATTATTCAAGGTGTCACCATTCACCAATTCAAGAGGACGCTAGCCGGAAGATTGTTTCACAGAGTGGACAAATGTACGTGATTAAAGTAGAATCCATCGTTGTGCAAATACTGCTCTCAGACACCGTCTGCACATTTTTTTATTCTGAATGTTAATTATGGCTTGCCTTTTTGGGGGGTTGTGATGGCAAATCGATGCACGAACTACCACGCAAAGATTGGCATCTGCTCATGTTGTTGCAAAGCGCCGTTATTATATAAACCACCCACCTTATGCTTGTGATATTCATAAATCTGTTTTCCAGTATCTTTTGTTGTTGTTTTCTTTACATTTGTTTGATACTTGCGTTTGTCTGCTTGCTTGCTTGTGTGTTCTTTTAAAAGGATACATTTTGTATGACGTAAATTCGTCCAAGACCCATTAGTCTCCAGCTATATACGGTTCCCAACTCTGACGCTACTTTAGCTTCGGTGATTTGCTCTTGAGTACTGGGAAATCGCACAGGGTCTGTGTTATGTAACAATAGCATGACTCCCAAATTTCTAAATTTCCCTTTAAGCCTTCTACTTTTGGAATTAAAGTCGGCTTCTCTAAATAATGCTGATGTGGTATACGCTTTAATTGCCTCGATCTCAATAACTGGCCCTTTTGCTAATTGCCACTAATCTTCATTTCCACTTCTGCACAATTCTCTGTAACTCGAAACAATTATCAGTCACCAAACTTTTATCGCAGAATTTGGCTCTTCGACAATCGACAAATAAAATATCAAATTCTCACATAATTTAGGCGTGCATCGATTGCAAAAGGACTTGTGTAAACTGTGTTTACAAAATACACTCGTTACAGTTTACTTTTCTCACACCATGTGGCTGAGGAGGTTAACAGTGCATACATTTGTATGTACCTCAACTGTCTTCACACGTTGACAGGCATCTGCGCCTCGCTAAACATGACGCGTAGCAAGAGCTGATCAATGTGTCTTTCCGACCTTAACAACGGTTTTGTCTGTGATAGCCGCTACACATTTGTTCGCCCCTGCTGTCACTCTGTTATTCATTTGTCATCATTTTTCTTCCTATGGCGCCGCAAAGTCTTTTGTTTGTTTTAAGGGGATTACTTAAACCTCTTTTTTGTTATTTGTGGACAGAGAGAAGACATATGCAGCAATGTATGAGACGAAGAGAACCCCCTCCCTGCTGTGTTGGTCATTGTCTTGCAGGAATCTGGGGAATTCCTTTCATACATCTTGGGGGGGGGATGCGTTAAGCATCAATAGTCTGGAATGTGTATAGGGATTGGACATGTTGGCGGGGGGGTACCCCTTGGTCTCATTTCTTGCTGGGTATAAGAGAAGAAGGAATCAGGGAAAGAAAGATTGTATTCATAGGTTCCATGTCTAGAGTTTAATGATGGTCCAGGAACGGTACAGGAGAAAGAGACGGAAAAACTCTTAGGGTCTGTATCTCTATCCACAGCATAGAGATGGTCAGGAGACGGCCAGTCCCATCATTAACCTGATTTGGGCCCGTGGACATGGCATTTCTAAAGAAGGAAACGTGACATTGGTTTGTTCGAAAGGCACGCTGTACACACCTTAAGAGAAAATTTGTATCGTTTCGACTTCTAGGGTATGCGATTTCCCACACAAGTGAACAAATGCATGCAGTTTTGTAGTCTGAGTGGACTCCTACCTGGTTGCTGTAAGGAATACTTTTTTTTTCCAAGGGACACAGTGGGAAAGACTTGAGGTGGCCACCTCCTGTCGTACGTGTAATTGTTGGATAGAGTGGCAGAAAATGTTATTCCTACCTCGTCTGCTGTAGTAGGTGCAGTTGTCAGTTCCACGTCCAGACAGTGACATGAAGGAGGCATCCTCCAGCACGCATTGCCCTGTGGAAGGCCCGTAGCAGAACTGCTGGCACAGATCTTCCTGCAGACACTCTGCCGCGCAATGCCGCCTGGTTTCCTGGACCGAGGAGGCGATAGCACGGTGTTGTACCGTCTTGTACTTGCCGTGCTCCGCCAGGACAAAATAACTGGATGATGTTGCTGTCCCTGTTGCTAATGCTATAAAGATCTCGCTGCAGCACACCACGGCGATAATAATCACATACACGTATTTCATATCGGAGGCAATCCTATTGGTATCTAGTATCTACAACGCAACTGAGGGTTTCTTATCGTTTTCAAAAGCAAATGTATTTTCCAAATTTCACATACACGTCTAGTTTTTGACCACACCAAATAGAGTTGATTGCAGGAAATGATTGTATCATAACAGCACTCCCGGAAGAATTGGCGGGGGCCCTCAGCACTGCGTTGGATAAGCTTTCATTCACAAGAAGAAGCTGCAGATACAGCACGCAATATCTTCATGCATTGAACATGACGTGCATATCGCCCACTGACCAATGGAATCCCGTTGGGGGGGTGTCGACATTATAATAACTAGTTTCGCTGGCGATGCGCAGAAATATCAAGGCGTATAGCTTAAGCCGCTTTCACGTACTGCTAATAGGCGCGGATCCAGGAATTTTTTTTTCAGGGAGGGGGTCGGGCCTTAGACTTTTTTATGTATCTTTTTTTTCTGGACATGCGGAAACGATGATGGAACATAATACATGACATACCTTGTTTACAATGGTATGGACGCATTTACTGTAGTAAAGTTTTACCCTTTTTTTGTTTAAAAGCAGGGGGCGTTCTACCCCCCCCCGCAAATCTGTTCCTGGCTAACATTGCGTTGCAGCCGAATAAGGGAGAAATTTGCAAAAATTCGTAGAACTGTAGATGCAGTCATTAGAAAAGGTCCATGATTTTAGTCTTTGGAGTTGTAGATCAAACGGCCGGGGGCCGTTGGGCTTTACGCCATTGCTCATCGTTTGAAGCACGAGACATACCTACGGTTTGACCCAAGCCGCTGCAGCATAGGCGACTGGAGCCACGTACAGCATAAACCCCAACAGTCCCAAATCCTCCCATTTCAATATGATTTTACATACACCCTTGGGAGTTAGGGTTAATGACTGCAGCAGTTGCTCCTTCGATCGCTGCCATCAGGCGGTAGACAGCGTCTGATGGCGAGAAGATGTAATGAAAACGACACCCGTGACTGTTCATTTACGACAGCGTACATCTCTGGCGATAAAAGTGGCATCTTCAGAAATTAATATCCAATGCCTACAACACTGAAATCACGTATTTGGGGTTTATTTAACCGGACATAAAAATCAATACAAGTATAAATCAGAAAAAAAGAGTCGTCTACTTATTCCCTATTCAACAGCTGCATTAACTGTTAAAAAGATTGCTGGATCTACTAATTTTATAACACTTTCTTCCGGAATAATTCACGTGGCTGTCCCAGAGTTGAAGGAAACAGAAGGGTTAACTTAGAGCCTGAATGCCATTATCGAAAGTATCAAGCCTTTTAGTTATTCATTGACGTTATAAATGATGCCGTGCAAGCATATTGAAGACCAGAAAGGCCAGTGTTTGCCCTCTCATGTGCTAGATTTGCTTTGGGGCCGTCCATAGAGTACGAAATTCCACAAGATTTTTAGAACCCCCCTCCCCCGTTGAGTGCCGTGGCCTTGTGGTTTAAGAGCATTATAATAATAATAATAATTCTCCCAAGCGCTGTACAACAAAATATAAACCAATAAATAAAACCTCCACCTCCCCCAAGATGCTGCCGGTCTTTGTGTCATGATTAATGTCGCAGTAATACTAAAAATTGGCGCTGGCACAGGAGGATAAATAATGGGGTGGACGGTTGAGGATACCGTTTGAATTTCTACGCACAAAAGCTTATTCTGGTATGAGAAAGTGTATTGACAGGATGGAGATTCAATAAAGGTAAATTTATGGCGTGTACTGGCTGGACCCCCGCATGGTGCGTGCAACGGCACAACCCCCCCCCATGGTGCGTGCAACGGCACAACCCCCCCCCATGGTGCGTGCAACGGCAGAACCACCCCCCCCCCCATTGTGTACGTAGTCATGCATGCAGTCATGCACATGCATCATAATACAGGGAAAAAGTCACACCACACCGCTCGAGAATTCGAAGTGCCCACAGGTGTATGGTTTCGCGGAAGACTTTGGAATCAGGATGGATTCTAATCTGAAGATGTCGCCGGCCTTTCATAAGGTTGTGGCTCCCCGCCCCTGCCTTGTCCAAGGACACTGGTGTTCTCTGCTTTCTTTGAGCTTATTAGAAAGCCTTTTCAACCAGGCAAAACACACGGGTGCGTTAAGACTCCATTATACACACACGGTAACGGTGAGCGGTAATACCACACCATATTTACGTCTATGCAGAAGTGGAATCATGCTCAGTATTTGTGTAAACGGTTCCCACAACACAGCGACGTCTAGCCAGCAGAGAATGAGGCTATACAAAATCACTAATTTTCTATTGAATACGCAGTATCTTGGGCATCGAGTTTGTCCACCGAGAAAATGTAAACAACCTCATAAATACTAACAAGTCTTCAATATTGTGACAGCACGGAACTTGTTACCATGCGCGTGTAAAATGGCCGCTACGACCGTCACACCAAACGCTCTCGGCTTTCTACAAAAATTCTGCGGTGGATATTCAAAGTCGCCAACGCTCTAAAAAGTAAAAAAAAACAAATACTCTTTTACATAATCACAGCAAGCTATTAGATCTTAGCAATCTACTACCATAACCATGCTTATTTCTTCTTCAAAATTATCTTTTAAAACTCAAACCCGTCTCTAGATATTATTTTTCTAAACAGGAAAATTAGAATGAAACAAACTGTCGTTTTAAAAACAGAATTTTAAAATGTTTGGTAACGCTCAAGAGTCAATTATCACCTAAACTAAACACCTAAGTGTTTACTAGAAAAGGCCAAAGTCGTTTTAAACGAATAAGATATATATTATATTAACTTATTAAGACGTAGGGCATACCTTTCCTCCAACAGACATGGAATAACTAATTAATCATTTTACACAATCCAATAACTGTTGGTTTCGCTCGTTCCTTATTAGCTCGCACAGGTGTCCTGGTTCGTCACACACCACATCCTAGTAGGTCTACAGGCGTGACATGGCGCACATTGAGCCGTTTTCGGTTTGAGCCTTTTCGTCGAGACCCAAGCCAACGTGTTTTCGGAGTCGCCGCTTTAGATTTTCCCAAGCCTTGTTGTCTAATTCGACACCGATGTCATCCGCATCGTCCCGTTGTTTGCAGTTGGGCATCTCTGCAGTAACAATGCTTTGTGGTAACTTCAAGTACGCCCTCTGACAACCACGCGATTCCTAGCAAAAGGCACGGAATAAAGAGAGAAACAGTTGGAATTTTCTGTATGTGAAAATATGCTCGTGTGCACTTGAGATTGACTTGAAATTGCACGAACTTTATGAAAACTGGCTGCAGCCTCTACCATATTCTCGTGTGTAATTGCCAAGCTGCAGCCAAATATGGGCACGGCCTATATTACATTCATTTTATTCCTAGTAAATGTCACTTTGCATGAATCACCTTCTTTGGTGCAACTCCTTCTGTCATTTCATTGTCTATGTGCATTACTTTCATGGATAACAGACTCTATGGTTTAATTGCTGTGATGATGAGTCAGTAACCTGACTCAAGCTCGACTCGAGTCAAATTTCAGCGACTTGACTCGACTAGAGTCCTAACAGGTAATGACTTGTCTCGAGTAACTGCCAGCAAATGACTCTCTCCTCAAGTCCCTCAAGAAAATACCCAACTCTAGGGAATAGAAATAAGACTCCTTTTCTAAAGAAATGCAATTACTGGAAGTGCTCGTTTATAATGTTCATGTTGTATGCCATCATCAGAAGGTAAGACTTGGTGTGATCACACGTAGAAGCCACGAAATACACGGTGTAAAAAAGTGACTTTCGAGTCAAAATCTTTATCTCTTGATTTACTTATCATATTAAGTTTAAATGATGGTTCGAACAACTCGAGCTTAATGCTTGGCTCGACTTTTCCAGTGCTCAAAAACCAACAAGCCACTTTTTTTAAATTCAAAATAATAAAATTACCACTCAGTTTAAGTGCAAGGCGGTGAGTAAACATGTTGTTCTTATTTCCAGTGGCAAAAAAATCTCAAAATGGTTATTTAATTTATTTCTTCCCAAAGAACCATAGATGGACAACGTGGAGTGGTTTGCCGTTCATTAGTTGAAATTAAAAAGCGCAAGTTGTTGACTTCACGTGGCGTGGAAATAACAACATTATGATGTTGCCCATATTCTTCAATATTTCGACAAAGTATAACCTTTCAGTTTTAAAATGATATCAAAGGCCTCCCCTTTTCCCAACCAAAAAATAAGACGTTTATACCTTGGAGCATTTCCTGCAAGAATATCCGAACTGAACAGAAATGGTTGAAGTGATCTGTCATTTCTATTGCTAATGATATTCGTGTACTCTGAAGAATAAACATGTCATTTAAAGGCATATAGAATGCGCGAAGGCATGTCATTTTAAAACATATAGTTAAACCTAAAGTTCCACCAATGTCCTAATGTAGTACATTTATACCATCTAACATCACAACGCGCCATAACCTCTGCTGACTAATGAAGAGTATTTACGTTTTGCATTTGATGGTTCTTCCTAAAGTTGTACGATAGGCGTGAAATCTCAAAAATAAGACCTTCTTCCAGCATATCTCGGCTAACCCACAGCATAAAATATCTTAAACCCTTGAACAGACATATGGGCTTCTATTTTTCAAAAGGAGGGGGATATTTCGAGCTTTTGTTCTAAAGTGTTGAAGATATTTGTTAAATATCTATAATTAACGTGGTTTGTCGATTTCTGTATTGAGCAGGCTACTGTCGTGCTTGGTGGATGGGGTGCGTCACGAGGCTCTGTAAACCTCCATTCGATCACTGGACTAGATAGAATTATGTTAATCAAATCGACGCATCACATCACTTGAAAACCATACTCTATACAGGCTTTGCATGGTAGCCATGTTGCAGAGCAGTTCTTTTATTCCGAAGGGAAACCTTCTTTGTACATACCCTGTGGAACAAAAGCTCTAGTCTGCAAGTTGTCAAACATGCAAACCCTCTTTAGGCAATAAAACAAAAATTTTTAAGGCATCAATAACAGTGTTTAGAGCGAGGTTTGGAAGGGTCTTTTTTCCCTCACCCTGTGTAAGAGAATGCTGTCCTTGTTCAGCTGGATTCCTGCAATACCGTTTGCATGTAACCAGGACAGGGCCTCGCTGATGTCTTCCTCAACTCTCTTAAGTTCCTCCTCAGTGAAGTTCCACACCGTCAGATTGGTTCCAAGGTTTTGGTCGGAGCCGGGGATGCTGCTGTTGGCGGAATCTTTGGTGTTTGAGAATGCCTTTAGAGCCTCTGCATTAAGCAAGGGCACGATACGATGTTGCTCAAGCTGAGAGAATACAGTTGCCAGTACTGGTTTCAGCTCTGGAAAGAAAGGGCCAAGTTTAAACATGATTGCATTCTCTACTCCGCCCTTTTCCAAACTACTTCTAATCTAATTCAACAGCACATATGCACAAATACAGAACTCCAATCAAAACTTTGATCGTAAGCAGTTTGTACGCTTTCACAGTCCTTCTGGCATAGGGCTAGCAACTGTTGTAGGCATGGAATGAGCTATTCCATGGCTGTAGTTGCTCGTGCGTACCCTAAAATTTCAGAATTCCAACTAAGCAACGAATGATTTGGCCTCTAAGTAAAGAATCATTAACCGTGTCAAAGACATGGAAAGGGGTGTTTTCGCGACAAAAGTGAAAGATTAAGTTTGTGCAACAAATTCAGACGCATTTTCAGCATAAAGTGAGGTGAAGCTTCTACCTGTATGTGCGTACCGAAATCAATGGAGTGACTATCACTGAAGCTCTCCATTCCAACAGTTGAGGACCGGGTTCTGCTCATCGGAGAGGCTGAGGCTGAGTGGTCCTGGTTTTGAATCAAGGAGCTCAATCTCTTACTCTTTTTGTTCTTCCTCTTGCCCCAAAAGTTGGACAGCGTGTACAGGTAGGGGTTGATGGAGGAGTTCAGCGGCAGAATGAAGATGGCGATCCAGGCGTAGACGCCCTGGGGGACGTCCACCTTGGCGAAGCTGGCCAGCAGGGCCAGGAGGATGATGGGCATCCAGCAGGCGAAGTCGGTGCCCACGATCAGCGACATCTTGGCGGCCACTCGGACCTCGGCCGCCCGCTGGGCGCTCTGGCCTTGGGCCTCGCGCGAGGAGCGCTTGACGGCCACGAAGATGGCAGCATAGCAGACGAACATGCCCAGGAAGCAGATCAAATTGACCGACAGGAGGAAGAACATGTACCTCCAGCCATTGGGGAGAACAGGAACAAGTGGTAAAGCCAAGCAAACACTGGAACTGCCATAGTAAGCATCTGAGAATCGGTCCTGCATCAATTATACACACATGCAAGCAGTTACTGCATTGTTAATAGTGTGATGCAAAGCTTAATGGCAGATGAGGCTCCTACGCTCTTTGGGGGAAAAATGCTTATTGTGTACAGTTCAATTATAAAACCTTCAGGAGTTTCGTATTTTGCGTTTTCACAGAGGTATTTTTTAAAACAAATATGGACTGACATGATAAGCCACGTCCAAGTCCATCTGAATGGACAGGCACTATAAACCAAATCATGCCGATCCACATATGGAATATATTGATAGAGTAGTTCCGTCGTAGGACGTTGGTGTACTCGAATCTCACCAGATAGACCCTTCTGTCCTTTTTTTTTTTCAAACAAATCTTTATACTTCCGGGTCGGATTGGGGCGGAATAAGTATCTCGTATATGTTCTGTAGACCCCGAACACCAGTCCCCCGTAGGTCTACCGCCTGGATACAAACATATATTGTATTTCATTATGTACAAATATGAACTGGTGGACTAGTGCGCGGCTATGCGCCCCGATGGACTGTGAGTCACTAAAAGAGGCAATCGCTTCTCGAGGTCAAAGGCCTCTAACTGAAATGTAAAATAAAAAAATGAAGTTTTCAGGGCAGCGATTTGACTAATTATTTTAACTCAATCAATACTTTTACTCAATAGAACGAGCGATTCAACAGTTTAAGGAACGTTGCTAGTTTTCATAGATTTAGTTGATTTGTTTCTGTTGACAGTTCCGATCCTCTTTGGATGCTTTGACAAGTCAAATATTTAAATGCACGTCCAGTGAAATGTCTGGACGTGCACAAAGTGTCTTGTCGCTGGCAAGGTCGACCCGACAAAAATTTCATGTGCAATAGGCCGGTCTGCAAAAGTGAACAGTGAACCCATGTGACCATATTTCAGCCAACCGGCGATGAAGAGCCTACAAAAAGGTTTTGATATGACATTTACAATTACCGATACTACTGCTGGAAGCAGGCTCATCAGTAGCCCTACAGCCCAAGATGCAACGACCAGAATACGGGTCCTATTCAAAGTCATGTGAAGGCCGAACCGGAAGGGAAAGACAATCTTGAGAAACCTGTCCAAGCTCAGCAGCATGACGATGAACACGGACACTTCACTAGACAGGACAGCGAGTAGGCCAGTGACTGTGCAGGCCAGACTGGCCCGCCAGCCCTCGGACCTAAACGCATAGACCCCCCGGAAGTGCATGTCCGCCCCCGCAATGGTGAGCATGTACACGCCCATCAAGAAGTCGGAGGCGGCCAGGTTGGTGATCAAGAAGTCCTGCACCGTTGCGATTTGCCGCTGCGTCCGACCGCGGCCAGGCCGGTAGCGCCTCACCATCCTTAGGCCAAAGACCAGCACGTTCCCGACCAGGGCACTGAGTCCCAGAAGCCAGATGAAGAACCTCAGAGCGCCATTGCTGATCAGATCGTCACAGTCGGAAAACTGGTCTCGGGGAGCGAAGCATTCTTGAACGTCTCTAACGCAGCAATAGTGGTATTTGCTGGCAATTCTATTACAAAGGGATACATTTTTAGTGTTCATTTATCAACGAAAGTCCTGGATTAGACCATCTTTAGTTTAATATCACCTCATTCAACTTTTGTTCTCAAGATGCCGCTGCAAAGTCTCTTAGCCTTACACGTACGGTCATGTATATGCCCCAGTCGTTAATTCATTTCAGAGCGGCAATAGAGTCTGCCACAAGTCAGTTTTTAGTTGCTTCACAACCTTTTTCAATGAAGAGCAGATAAGGCAGTCCTTCGTCAGTGTTTGTCTCTCAGGTCCTAGCTGATATGTGACTTAACTTGAAGTATCAAATGACTTCTGACTAACTTGATTCCAACTCCAACACACTTGACATTCCCTTTGAAGCCGTTCAAAGGCATTATCCAGAACATCTTTACATTTGCGCTCAAAGGCTAGTGCTTACATGCAAAAAAAATTAGAAAAACAAACTTTCCTTTAATCTTTGTAAGTCTCTGTAATCTTCGAAGAAGCGCGGCAAATACTGACAAGTGCAAAAAAAATAATTACAAAAAAACCTTCAACGCTTCCATTGTTTGAAATATATGAGTTGGTCAATGTTTGTATTGTTACGTTATCTTACATGGTTTGGAGGCTTTCTAGGTCTTCAAACCCTTCTTTTGATTTGAACTGGCCGACCCCTTCAACCTCTCTGCAAAAGTGAAAGAGTGAAAATTAAAATCCAGGTGGAGCATATCTTTCAAATGCTTTTTTTTCGACAGTTGCAACACACAATTGTTGTCTACTATGTTCTACGTGCAACTGTCGATACCTATTTTCCGTTTCTCTTGTCTGGCTCTATAAATGCCAACTTGCTTATCAAGTTATTTCATTACAAAGTGACCAAAACCAAGAATGCGCCGTATTCTGTATGTAAAATGGTAGCACTTCCCTCTTGCCAAAGTCAGTAAGGGTTAAATTGAAAAATTTCAGCCACTTCAAATAAGGAAATATAGTGAGGAACTCACAAGGTTTTAAGATTGTTGAGACCTGCAAATGCTCCAATTTCGATGGTGCTTAGTGGATTGAACGAAAGCGTCCTGTAACGAAAGAGCCATACTTAAGCCACGTATAGAGAGCATGTGTGAAAAACACCCCCCCCCAAAAAAACACAAAAAGAGACGTTGTGCCTCAGAAATGGTAGAAAAAGCACAACGTTTAAACGGAAAAGCTGAGAACCACACCAGTTTGCTGTTTCAAACTAAAATAGTGCATACTTAAAGTTCAATGTTGCTAGAAAATACAGAAATTGTATCATTGGTCCTTCAGTCTAGGGTAACATCGCAGACATAAAACATATATTTAAATCAACGCTCAGCCAATCAAGGCACCCGATCCGACTACCCACCGCTACTTACAAGCTACGCCTGTGCATCAAAATAGTCATGCTCTAACTGTGATGCTAATATATTATCGTATGATGCAATGTAGTAGGCAAACCTATAAGTGAGGCTTGTTGGAACCTTCTGCTTGCAAGGTTTAGTGACGCTTACTAGCCTCACTTAAGTTGGTCTACTGTATTGCATCATACGAAAATATTTTAGCATCACAGCTCTTACAGGCTAATTTGCTACACTGGCCTTACTTATAAGTAGCGGTGGGCAGATGGGTCGGGAGTTCAGGATGCAAGGTGGAGCTGAAGTCATTAAGTGACAAAATCCATTCACAATGTTCAATTTGTAAAGACGCTGTTACAAAGTTTAAGTACTCTTTTACCGAAATGTGATTCGAAACAATTTTAATAATATGGCTGTCCTTTCTTTTCAATTTCGAATCAATCAGAGAATCTGAAAATCTTAATCAGAAAACAATAGCTATAAATAGATATCAAAAAATTATCAGCAGAGGATTCAAAATTACAGTTACATGCTTTCAGTCCAAGCGTATTTGTAAATCCTCGATTGCAACAGTACAGTTATATTTTAGACATGCAGTTATGTGATCACACACAGAGGAAGCCAGTTTTACAAATATTTCATTGTCAATGCGCCTTGAACAGAGGGGCCCTCATTGGTTGGAAAGAGCCATATTGGTCGGGAGTGTTCATTTTGTTGGTTGCAGTGCGACCGTGACGCGTGCATTTCTTAGCCGTTCATGAACCAGCGAAGTTTAGTTCTGACCAAAGGAGTCTCCGTTGCTAAGAAAATTACGTCCTCTATTGGTCCACCTCGAGGTTCATACATTCATTTTTTTTTAATTTGCCAACTTACAAATGCTCCAATGAGGAAAGTCCCTCAAAGGTTCCACTTTGTAAGACATCAATGTTGTTAAAGGAAAGGTTGCTGTAAAATACAAAAAGAGGGGAAAAAAGGAAGACAGAGACTTGGGAATGAAAATGGTATCAAGAGCAAACAATTACAAAAATCAGTAAACAATATGTTTAAATATTCGTAGCCGCATGCGGAAAAAGGATTGGCATCACAGCATCCATCAACTTAGACTGTGACTTCTTCCCTGGTTACTGCATATAGCCTGCACAGCTTTCCTTTGATCTGCAAACACCTCTGATACCTTAACCTAACTCCACGTGTAATAAGGGATGCATCAGAAATGTAAGCTTCATGCTTTTGTTAATGCAAAATTTTATCTTGTGTCATTAAGGCCGTTTTCCAATACTCAACTTCGTCTCCCTCTCAGGCTTTGTCCTCGAAACCAATCCCTATTGTGGGCCTGAGGCGTTTAAATAAAATTGAACGTTTCGTGGCACGATTAGACTAATTATTGCGCTCCCAGCTTTACAGTCAGGAATTTAAAACCAACTGAAGCCTGAGACGGAGCAGAAGTTTAGTATTGGAAAACGGCCTTAGTCTTTCCGCTTTCGTAAGCAGTCTAAAAATGCCACACATTATGGTACTCACAGATGTCGCAGGTTGCGACTTTCGTTGAACATGCCGGGAACCAATTCATCAATACTGTTCTTAGTCAACTCCCTGCAAAGGATCAGGGTTAAAAGTAAAAAAGTGTGAAAGTTCTTAGTATAGTTTGGAAGCGCCTCAAACGATAACAATCATAATGCAAAACCAATATTAGAATGTTTAAAACATAAAACAGATGTCTTACTTAGACCACCTGTCAAATCTGTCATATGATTTTGCAAGTTCAAACCACATGTTCTAATGTCCAAAGGTGATGAATTAATGCAAATTACTTGCCTAACAAATATTTTTTTTTGAAATTTGAAATCAATTTCAGTGATATTTCCATGTAAATAGGCAAAGGAAAGATGTAACACAAAACTGCCACACCTTTTGACCCCACACTGTGGAAAGATTGGTCAACTTTGGGTTGATATTTTGCCCAATGTTAGTAAAAAATGTGAACTTAGCAACCTTGGGCAAATTCTTCCAGATGTTGGTCAATGTTTGACCGGTAGTAAATTTAACCAAGGTTGGGTGGATAACAAATGCTCAGCACTATTACAGTGGATATTTAGAGAATAATCAAGTTACTTTATTAATTAACAGCCACAGTAAATCAATTTAAATCTTCCCAAGTATTCAGAGTATTGACGAGTTCCTACAAATCTCAACCCCCGTAATAGGTCGTATATCCCAGCAGATAAACCACATACTTTCAGAAGTGAGGAGATTTATTATAAAACTAAACATTTAAAAGTTTGAAACAAATTCAGAAAGAGGCAATTTATTTTGGCTCTCAACTTCAGCGACAATGATGCTTACAGTTCTACCAAGAAGGGGAATTCTTTCAGATCAAGGTGCAATGAGTTCATCACGGTCCACGGACCAGAAATTTGGTCTCTTTTTGCTCGTACAAAACCATCTACTTCTGGAGCACCGGTCGAACCAACAGCTGTCAAAAACCTACAGCGATCACACAAAATTGTTTGAATCTCACACGCAGAATGTCAAATTAGCAATACGAATCAGTTGTGTTATGATGTCCCGCAAGATTTATTGAACAAACGTTTGTATACTGATATCCGATGATGCAGTTGCATGAATTATGTGTAAACATGAATCTGTAAGTTAAGTTGGTATAGTTTCTATATCAAAGTAAAGAGACAAAGAGAGCACTGCTAAACAGTCTTGAGACTGTCAAATTGTCTTTCGCCAGTAACGCAAACAGTGGCGCAGACAGTCGAATCATGCTTAAGTTTACCGACCACTTGTCTTGCCTAGAGTTGTCAAAGTAGGGCCTATGCCCAAACGAATGTGCACGCAAACGTGACGGCCATATTCTCAACATTACTATGAATCTCAAATTGTCAGCTAAATATCCAACCATAAATGAACTGCATCGAATCGGTGTAGACATTTCGCTTTACAAATTGCATAATCACCTGCAAAGGACATTTCATACTTTTCATTTCATTTTAGTGTTCCACAAGCCATTTTGTTTCAATAATTTACTTGAGTGACGTCACACAGCGTCTTCACCGCATATGTACGCGTTGTAATCGTGCGTGCTGTTTGCAAATATTCAGAATAATATTCTTGCACCTCAGTCACTCGTCTTCAAGTCTATAGTGCCTGGGTTTTTAATATCTTACAGCTGACGTGTAGAGGGCGAAATCATGCTTGCTGATCGTTGTTCCCATTTAACGTTTTCACAAAGGTAGGAAAAGCCAACACATTCACAACCATTGGGACAGGTAACGTCTGTTGTGAAATAAATAAAATACAAACCAAATACCTCATATCACATCAATCCTAATATGGATTACTAACAGTGAAGGCGTTGGTTCGGTTGTGGCATGATTTGGCAAAGTGCGTCACTGGGCTTGGTATGCAGTTGGTGCTCAATGTGTAACACCATAGCAAGGACCGGTTGCCGATTAAGATCCAGTTCAGAGGAGGATGGACTAGGGACACACTAGTGATGCCATGTTAATTGCTAATTATGACCTTGATTTTGGCCGTGTAGCATCATGCCCAATTATCAATAATCGACTTGACGCTTCCATCTGAGTTCTCAGGACTTACTGCAAAACAGTTCATCATCACCGCCTGGATCGTCTTCCATCTCAGGGCAATCTGGCTTCCCGTCACAGAGCTCCTCCAGGGTTACACAGGTTCGATTGTTTCGGCATCTGTAGGCTCCTGGACACACGAACTGACCTGTAAGTCACAAAAGAAATAATTAAGCATAATTTTATTTAACCGATTGTTTCATTTTCAAATCGAATCCTTCACCAAAGAACTCAGCTTTTAGGACTTATCTAAACCATGTTTTTTTTTTGTTAATTCACTTTGGGGTAAGCTACATGGCTTCAGTTTAGCAGGCAAGTGTTCTGAAGAGATTTGTCAGCCTTGACGCCCTACAAGAATTAAAAAAAAAAATTCGCGCGATTTACTAAAAAAAAAAAATAAAAAAAATAAATTCGTGTTTTTATATTCAAGCAGATTTTTGGATTTCAATTTTTTTAAATCAAATCAGATTTTATTTTTTCATTAAAATTCGAGACATTTGGCTAGATTATTTTTTCAAAAGCGAGCAAATTAGCTGCATGCGTTTTAATTTTCATAAATTTTTCTGCTTTGCTATACAATTTAAAAAAACAGTGTGATTTGAACTTTTAAACAAAGTAATTGACTCAATCACAAATCACCTTAAATATAGTCTAAACCCAGTGAAATGCATGCAGTGTGCTATCTACCGCCACGTGTACCCTCAATGACGATACTTCCTTACAAAGACATGTATGGTACATGTACCAAGGATAAAGTGCGTACCGGGTTTTAAACCGAACTCAAAGTTTTGACAAAATTAAAGTTCACAAGAACTTGTTAACAGGGCTCTTCTACCTGTATCAAATACTTTATGAGTGAAAAATCTGCCATCAACCACATTCAAATGTATTCACATGCATTCGACATACTATAAGTACACAGATCTATAGACTGGTATTTTATTTTGCTCTAGTATTCACAAAAAGTAGTCTCGTTTTGTTTTATGATCCAGCTCCTTTTTGATTAATAGAGCAATGCTTTAAGCTTGATTAAAAATCACTTTATTATTGAGAGCATATTCTTATAGGTTTTAGAGTCATTGTACAGTGGCCAAACATTTCTAATCTCAATAAAATAAATGTGTACTTGTAGAGACAAACGGTTGATGTACACTGATATTTCACCATGTCAAACTCTGCAGCGGAAGATTAAATGAAGTACAATTAAATCATGCTTATAAATCCTTCATATCAAATTCATTCACTGAATCCAAAACGCTGTTTTAAATCGAAACACGTGGATTGAATTTAATGAAAAAAGCCTCAAGCCCAGATTGTGTGAAACACATGTGCTGTCATACTTTTTATTAATGCAGAAAACTGAAAGATTCTCAGAGAGAGATTTGTTGTCTAAAATGTGCCAAACCTGCAAAAATAAAAACTAGTTAGTTGAAACTAATTTAAAATTTGAAACAATGTTGCCTTAAATAATCATACAGGCCCACTATGTTGATTTAAATCGGTGATTTAAAAAAATCATTTGATTTAAATCGCAATTTAAATTGGTGGTTTTAATCAAGGTGATTTAAATCATCAAACCCTTCTCAAAACGGGAGAATATACAGGGTACACATCCGCTTGAAGTATTTTAAAAGTCCAAAACAGTTTCCAGTTTCTGGTCAGGAAATGGCTCCAAAAGTGGTTCGGACACGTGGCTTTTTTAGACTCATAATTGTTGGGAAATGATGTGCGTATAGCGCGCGAAAACCGTCAAGACTGTATGTGAGCGCAAGGCCGGCCGCCACCAACACTACATTAAAGCATTCTCAGCTTGTTTGTGTACACAGGACTTAAGATCACCTCGTCTGTCTGGTTCACAGACGTGAATGTATACAACAGAAATGACGTCAACTGAAAAAGAGTGCCCGACTAAATGTATGGTGACCTAGAGGGACACTACTCTACATATTATTCAACCGTACCCATCAAAACGCGTTATAATTACGCTATAGCAGGATTCCAGTCAAATAAGCAGGTTTGGCAGCTTTTGGACGTCGTTTATACCAAATAAAAGACGTTTCGCTGACGCACAAGTCTACCGTGACACACGCGCTGATCAGCAACATCAGACGTTTGGGCCTAATGAGGAAATCAGTCCAGGAAAGTAATCAATCACTTCATATGGGAACAATTTGTACATTACACTTCTGACGATAATTTTTTTATTGAAAAGAACAAAGGAATAACCCACAAGCATACACTGTAAAAATTGCACGCACTTCGTGCACTTGCATGTGCTTGTGACTTAGTACTTATTGCACTTGAGGCGATTAAGTGAGAACATGCGGACAGCTGACTCATGTGAGGTGAAAGTAAACATTTCAACCAAAACACTTCAAATGCTTGAAGCATACTTTTAGTGCCTGAAGTGCATTTGATCTCATCTCATGCACCTGTTTTTGCGCACCAATATAAACTAAGTGCACGTGAATCGTTCAAGTGGCAATCTATTGACACCTGAGGTTCATTCAATGGCACCTAACATGCTTGAATCACACTTTTAGGTACCTGAAGTGCATTTGACCTCACCTCATGCACCTGCATTAGGGCACAAACATAAACTCATTGCACCTCAATCGTTCAAGTGGCAATATATTGACACCTGAGGTTCATTCAATGGCACCTAACGTGCTTGAAGCACATTTTTAGTTACCTGAAGTGCATTTGATCTAATCTCATGCACCTGTATTTGCGCACCAATATAAACTTGCTGCACCTGAATCGTTCAAGTGGCAATATGTTGACACCTGAGGTTTATTCAATGGCACCTAACGTGCTTGAAGCACATTTTTGGTTACCTGAAGTGCATTTGATCTAATCTCATGCACCTGTATTTGCGCACCAATATAAACTTGCTGCACCTGAATCGTTCAAGTGACAATATGTTGACACCTGAGGTTCATTCAATGGCACATAACATGCTTGAAGCACTCTTGTAGGTACCAGAAGTGCACCAGTATAAACTCGCTGCACCTGAAAAGTAGCAATTGACACATGATGGGATTCATATGCTTGAAGCACTGCAGCACCAACGTACTTGAAGCATATTAGTTACCTGTAGTGAATTTGATCTAACATGAGGCACCAGTATATGTTCATACATGTACGTAATGCGTAGGCCTACCTGGTAAACAGAATATGTTTTATAACTCGACGTGCCGACGTCCCTGCCTGTGGCTTTGGCTTTGCATGTGTTGGAAACAATAGGATTTAGAACCTTAAGTGAATATGCCACCCATACATCCACGATGCTCTTAAATTGTCTAAGTAATAAGACAAGGTACGTGATACTTAACAGCTACAAGACTTGGTTTACTGCACATGAAGCAGTGGTTCGATGCCTGTAGCTATAGTGAGTCTGCTCTTACCTAATGGGGCACGTATTTCCAGCTCTTGAATGGTTAATTATGCACCGGAATTGATAAAGAATAATATTGTGCAAGTAACACTACATATTTCTCCACTGCGGCGATCGCAGCCTGTGAACCCTAATTTATTAGCCCACCGAAGAAAAGCTGAGCTGTATTTTGGCAAGCCATCTTCATTATGAGCAGCGATTAGCCCAAGCCTAACCTCGGCAGCAGGGCACATCATCAAAGGCTAAAGTGGGGGAATTTCATCACCTGAGACGCCTAATGTATCACTTGCCGCCCTTTTGATCACGTGACAGGAAACACTTCGCGTATTAATTTATACTTTTTTCCCCTTTTATTAGTACTTTCTAGTCCAGTATTTTTGTAAAAATCCATCTTGCATTGGTCACGTGAGGGAGGCTCTAGACTGTTCGTTTCTTTTGCCAAGTAACAAAGTGCCGTTTTGTATTTCAAGAGTATAGCCTTTAACCGGATTATTTTTCCTGCCGTGTATGAAAAACAGTCCTGGCATGAAATATGACACAGGTACGCGGGCGCGTATGTACACGTACGTACATGTACGTTATAGCATACTACATGCACCGGCGGCCGTTTGTATGTTGTTGACACGATTGCATCATGGCGTCGTTGATCGGAGAACTGAAGACGAAGACAACAGAAGAATTGTGTGCTTTCCGTCGGGAACAGGACATGTCCGATGATGTCATCGAGAAATTTGAGAGTAAGTATTCAAGCAGTTTGCATTAGTTTCAACTGTTTCTTACTGTGGGAGAAACAGATTTTACTTGCTGGGATTCACTGTGACCCTAACGTTAGGTCTTATGACCGATCCCAAGGCTGTTTACCCGTGCACGGCCGCACGTATGCAAAGGCCATGCAAGGAAGGAATGGCACTGTTCCCATGTATAGGCCTAGCCTAGATCAGATATTGGTAGGTATGGGCCCAAACGTTAGTTAAACACCTTCTGTCGAAGGATAAACGACACAGGTCGTTTATAAACAAGTATATGTAGGCTAGGTTGCCCAGGGTGAGGCCCCCTCCATTGTATGTGGCCACCGCTGTAGAAAGTGGGTTTTTTTGGGGGGGGGCTTATAATTGTTTCCTGTAACAACTTATTCATTATAGATCCCGCGCTGAATTTCTCAGGAAGCTGTTCAAATACAGAGTGGCACAGAATGAAATAGGACAGCTATTATTACAAGTTTACATTTGTAATTTTGTGAGCCATCCCCCTTTATTTTAGTGTTCCATTTCCTTTTAAGTTCCTCGAAATTCTCTGCATATGTTCATTGTCATTACGCACGCATTTTCCTTGACAAGCAGGGGGATTTCAAACAGAAGGAACTGGAAAAGTCTAGATTTTTTCTTGCAATCTAAATTTTCCTCCGATTTCATGATTTAAAGCCACTTGATATTTGTTACATGAAATACAGATCTTTACAGATCTTTAGATTAAATCTAAATCAAGTGCGACAGTTTCTCTTTTGAGTAAACTGTTTTATACCTATGATTAGCAACACAATTTGCATAGGATGGAAAAAATCCCACACCTTCTTGTTCCATAGTTGAGGAAGCAATATGGGTGTCTATACAGGTGTTTGTTTGCTGAAACCAAAGTGGCTGTGCTGACAACAGTGGACAGTAAAAAAGTTCCCTGTAAACTGCCTGACAATCCAAATGCACATTTCATAAATTAATTTTCTTGGTAATAACGCAGGTTGGTGAGAAAATTGACAACACACAAAATTCCCCGACCCTCGTGATCAGCATGGACGACAAGGTACCAACTGGAGCACACGTTGTCAGCTTTCAAAGAACCATGGTTGAAGTGTATGGACAAAAACCAGTCAAGCGGAGGATACTCACTTTACTGGGTGGATACTACATCCTTGACTTCGAATATCCACATGGATACTCCGTCATGCTCAAATTCCTGCAGCATTTTCTGCTGGGCAGAATGGTGAAAGACATGCCAAAGTCTGGAGTAACCTATACTGTTAATTAGGATTGACCATACAGGTAGCAGGGTCGGATCTTTATCATTAGATAAACGACTTTCCAAAGTTGCATGTCAATCAGGAGAGACTCAGTGCATGACTTTTACTATTTTTTCGTGTTGGCAAATTGTGATTACAACATTTGTTTCTTTATTAAGTATGAGGATTTCATGCAATATGAAACTGAATTGGACACAGAAAAATCAACATTGAAATGCAGAGATTTTTTTCAGGGGAATGGATGTTAGGTGTATTTCTCATCTGTGACAAATGCATTTCCATGAACACGAAACAAGATACTTAAAACCTGTTTTGGATTTCTGTGCAGTGGTTTGCTTTATGGTTAACGTGACATTTAAACAGCCACAACTTGTCAGTTGAATGTTTGGTGGGGATGGTGGACACTATTATGAGACATATCCCTACCCTTTTGTGACACTGACAAACCCTCAAATTATACTGACCCTCATTTTGGTTTCAATTCAGTTTTAATTTGCCAGAAAGACTCACTACCTTGATCTCTTCTAATTCATAATTCATGTCTGTCATAACGCATTTAGAAAACAAGAACAAGTTAACTGGACAAATCAAAATTCTCTTATAAATAATGTAATGAAAGGGTGTATAACATTTAAAAATATTTTAGAGGGTCTTCCAAACAAAGAGGAAGGCATCCATATTCAGTAATGAGAAAATATTAACCAATGCCAACTATAGTTTTTTAATAAGTGTTTCATGAAAAGTTAAGTGTTGAAAAGTTTCAAAGTTTTTGAGAAGTTTTGTAATATTTTATATCGAATACGTCCGGTGAAACTGATAATTTCAACTGTTAATTTAACTGGGAGTGTTAAGGGAATGTACATGGGCAAGCAAAACTACAAACAAAACTACAGTCATTTCACGTAGTACCTCATTGAAATGTTGGAAATTTACATTCAAAATTTGATCCTGTAAAATAATAGCACCAGAAAAGTATAGTATTTTTTGTCAGTTTCCAACACTGGTCGGCCGACTTTTGTTTGAAAAACCTGATTGTTTCAACTTTAACCTCTCAGTCACCCAATTTATTCAGTCAAATTTGCTTGTGTTTCAACCCATTTGTGACCGAATGCAATCCAGCTAAGTGCGTTTACCTACAGCCTTACATTTGATTCATGTCTTCTGGGATTGAAACACTACAGGAAAATAATCCATTATCTTGGATTCTTCAGGCATTTTGGAGCATTTTGTGCCAAGTTTGTTTTTTAAAGTCTGTAATTGAGATACAAAGTGGTAGTTATATCAATCAATCATGTTCTGTACCATTTCAAATACCACATTTTATCCAGATCTTTTATAGCTACTACATGCATAAATAAGAAATAAATCATGTGATTGAATGTATATTAGAAATGTTCCTAACACTGCTTTTAATATACTCACATTCTATGCTTGCAACTGCCATCCAGTGATAATAATCATGTCAATGCATAAAATGTATAATCTTTATGTGAATGGAAGCCAACTAAGATTTACTTTATGTGGTCCGTGCGCATCGCATACATGTCAAACATTGCGGTGTTAGGCGTTAGTCTGCTGGTGCCTAAACTTTTCCTAAGAATGTCACCTCTGTCACTTGTTTCGTTGCTTGATGTACATGAAGTAATGGAAATACCGTGTCATCTCAGGTGCATGTATGTAAATGCATCAATGCTTGAAATACAGGAGGTAATGGACGTGCCTCAGGTAAATGCTGTGCTGCAAGTAGCGCGTTAACTAGCACCTGAGGCACAAAGTGTCTCAGGTGCAATTGGTGCTAGTAAGTGCTATTTGAGAAACTGGCACCTGAAGTGCAATGGTGCCTCAGGTGTTCATGATTCTGGGACAAATACGTGCTAGTCGTTATGTGCTAGGAAAATAGCACCTGAAGTGCATAGGTGCCTCAGGTGTTCATGATTCTGGGACAAATACGTGCTAGTCGTTATGTGCTAGGAAAATAGCACCTGAAGTGCAATGGTGCCTCAGGTGTTCATGATTCTGGGACAAATACGTGCTAGTCGTTATGTGCTAGGAAAATAGCACCTGAAGTGCAATAGTGCCTCAGGTGTTCATGATTCTGGGACAAATACGTGCTAGTCAGTATGTGCTAGTAAACGTGCACTAGTTGGCCGTCTAACACCTAAGGTGCATAAAACTAAGTGCATGAGGTGTTCATGATTCTGGGACAAATAGCCGCTAGTCTACAAGTGCATCATGTGCAGCGCATTTTTACAGTGTATAAAAGAAAAAGCGCTGTGTTGCCTTAAAGTGGCTTTGATCACTTGGGCAAAACGATTAAAGGTGACACTATTGGCCAAGAATTCCCTCGCAGAATGGATTTTTATTTCCCAGAAACAATTATAAAAAAGAAAAAAATATTCCTGCAGACTTTGAACCAAGGTCGTCCTTGGCATTATTTCTTGTTTAAGCTACGGTACCTTATTTCAATTAATTGACCTCTTCCTTCTTTTGCAGGTTTCGTAAAGTGGCAATTCACTGCACCTTGTTGAAAAACAGAGGATCGGATGCATTCAAAATTCAATCTCAAGCCCAAAGAATTGTGATCACATTTCTTTTAAAGCTCTTGCTTACCGCAGTTGTTTTCGTCTTCTTTGTCAGGACAATCTCCAACGCCATTGCACCGAAAACGCAGAGGAATGCAGTAGGAGTCTGGGCACTTGAACATCATCACGGGACACTGGAAATCTTCTACAAGAAGACAGGGTAAGAAAACAATTTATTTTGGTTATGAGTAAAACAAGAAGAACGGACCAACCGACATCGAGAGATGTCCTGAGTGGTATACATTCATATCGTACAATTATCTCAGTTACAGTAAACATTTCCCTACACGTCAAAAAAGGGATTCAAAACAACCAGTAGTGGAAAAGAACATCTTTTCAATTTGTATTTCAATGGGAGCATTTGCATTGTCGGTTTGCATATGTTATTCATGTATTAACCCAGATATTTACAGTCTTTCGACCCTACTCTTCTTCAAAACTGTAAACAAAAAGGTAAGAAACGATGTTCATAGGTTGAATTGTCGGTTTTGAACAACCCAAGAAGATAATAGCTTAATACTGAAGCACAATTGCGAGGCCTGGCGTTTAGCAAAAGCGCTCCATAGTGTTTTTTTTTCAGGAAATCACAGGGTTAGACAAGAATAAACAGGGTCTTAAATGTGATTCTTCTAGCTTGAGACTTGGTTCGTGTGGACGACGTATTGAACATTACCGCAGTTTCGTAGGTGAGTGACGTCACGACAACCTTTAATGTAACCATGTTGGTCGACATCGTAAAGACAGGTGTGGCTGTCATCCACGCAAATACCGCTCCGGCATCGCGTGACGTTAGGTGACATACATGAGTTTTTATACTCTATGCCTACATAACACACAAAAACAATACACATAAGTTAACTTCGTGGTATACCAGTACAAATATGAATGAATGAATGGATGAATCATAGTACAAGATGATCTATTCCACAAGAACATTTCCAAAGGTTTTCTTTAATTTAACGACTGTAAATTCATTGTGCCAAAAAAATCTTATCCATGAACAGACCTTTTTGCTCCGCAGGTTAAAGAGTGTATTTTCTCTTATACATTTGAGTTATCAACCACAAACGTACAGTTTTAGATATATGCAATGACTTTATACAAGAGATCTTTAAAACAAGCTACAAGTGTCACCGTTTAGCTAAAAGACTGATATTTTACTGTTCGTAATATTAATATTTCATTTAACCCTTGCCCTTTCTTTTCGTAATTAAACTGTAGAGAGGTTTTTGGGTCTGCAGAAGGGGGTGTAAGTGATAGTAGTAAATTGTGGACGTATCATCTTTTGCCACTCTTTCAATAAATTGTGTATATGATTCAGTACTTTGTTTAATTTTTGATTTGCTTTGTTCTTTTGTTTTGTTCGGTTTATTTGATTCCCTTGCTGTGTTGTGCTGTGCTGCTACATTGCGTTGCATTGCGTTGAGGTTTTCGTTTTGTACTGGATGTCCACTTAATTTGGTTCCCTAGGATATATCTCTTCCCTTTTCTTCAAACGTTCTATATTTTGCTTCAGGTCGCCTTGCTAATGAAGCAATGCGTTTACACCGACCACTACAAACCCTAGCTCCGCTGTGGCGTCCCAAACTCTCAGGGAAAACAGTTTAAAGGTTAGGGGTCATGTTTAAGCAAAACGAGGGGTCGTATCACCTTACCACACGGTACTTCATCCTCGTAATGAAGACCTCCACAGTCGGGATACGTGTCACACGTATACTCGATCGGTATCCACCGCGTGCTGTAACACTGGAATCCTCCACTCCTGACCTCTAAGTATAACAAAAGAATGACACATGTTTAGCCGTGGCAACAATATTTAGCACTTAATACGGAACATTTTATTGTTACGGTATGAAACTATGTTGGCTGCAAATTGATATTTACTGTTGTAAATTGTTTTCCTTGCCTGACTTTTTTGTAGTTAGTGAGAATCGTATTATGAATGTTAATGATAGTGTTTTAATATGGACTGGATTTACAATAACTAGATAAAAACTGATATTTGTCAGTAAACAATTCGTCGGTAAAACCCTGAAATTCATTTTTTCTTCAAATCTGGTCTTTTATGCCATGATGTCTGTTTAGCAATTTGTCAGTCTCATCAGAGACTGTTGAAAAGCGTTAAAGTGATATGGTCTCTATATGGTGCAATGTTAGTAAAGCAACCAAGAGGCCATTTACTGGTCATTCCTGAACTCACGGTACAAGGATGAAAACCGTTTATTTCATGTGGGTTTCAAAGAAAATGCAAAACGTGTTCTCGTTCTTTCATGCTGTGCAGTGTCAGCTTTGCGGCTCTGCTATGGGAATGTTCCTTCTGCCACATGTTTGATCACAACGTCTGTGCGGGTAAATTACTTTTATCTGCTGCGTAGCTAACTTGCACATAATTTTCACATACTGGGGAGTGTTGGATTTCGTTTTGGATTCAAAGTCTGCTACCGGTCTCTGTACCTTCGCAGACGAAGAACAGAGAAAATGGGACCCACTGTCAGGCAGCGCTCAGATCGACAAATTGATTTCACGACAAAGAACGACCAGTGAGATTTGGTGGCTTGTAAAATCTACTCTCTAAGTACCTACCACATCCGACTTCATCACTAGCAGTACCTTGGGAACCATCACAATCGTCAATCATATCACAGCGCTTGCTCTTGTCAATGCATTTGCCGTTAGGGCACTGAAATTCCGACTCACTGCATTTTGGCCGAACTGCAAGAAAAAAAGGAAACATCAAAGAAACATATAAACACTGACCGTTGTGGGCAATCAAGAAAAAAAAGGTTCGTATCCGCGTATTTAGATTTATAGCTGGTGCATGTCTAACAAAGACGTAATGTTTTAAGTGTGCGTGTATTCATCGAAACTGCAAACTCTAAAATGGACAATAGAATGCGTGGTTACAAAGCCAGTATAGAAAAAAACAAGTAACTTTGTCAACCTTGTTAATGTTCTGCTCATTACTGTGGTATGTTGTACTACTTACAGCCCAAATGAAAAACTCTAAGCTGAACGAGATGAACATTGCTTTAACTCTGATGCAGTGCACGCAATGCACTGTGTGGAATCCATTTTCATAGGTAAGAAAAGAGTGAAAAACACTCAGACAGAGGAATCATATGAATACCAACTCTTTTTGAGTCTCCATTGTAGTTCCTTGAAGAGTGGAAATGTTGCTTTTTTGAGTAATTTAAAATCATTTCTGAATTGATTTTCGTTATTTCATATGTAGTGTTTTCTCCTTTCAGATTTTTTTTTCACTTTTTGGAGATGTTTTCAAGAAAAACATTTTTGGCGATTGAATTGTTCACTCTTACATTTATAAATGCAAACAACTACGTTTGGCATCATAATAATTTTACAAAAATAAATACAGTAATAAATATAACAGTTTTCGACTAGTTTATTACATTTTCAATACTGAACAACCTAGTTTATTACAGTTTCAATACTGAACCGCCTAGATAATGGAATTTTCCAGCGCAATCAGTATTCCATCAAATATTGGAAGAAAACTAATCGAATAATTGGCATATATATCCCTGCAGGTACTCTCTCAACAAAAGTTTGCCTGAAATCTAGATCGATCACCTAGATCTACCATGTACTTACCACAGGTTAACTCATCCCATGCGTCAAGACAGTCGTCATGAAAGTCACAAAAGGAAGACGCTGAAATCTCGAAACCGTCGCATTGAAACCTAAACTTTGAATAGTCCGTATCTACAACAGCCAGAGCGATAAGAAGAGAAAAATAGGCGTCAGTGCAGATAGCACTTTCATTGAGGTGGAGGCACACTGTAAACCGACGAACAGTTTGAAGTAGACTTTTCTCTTTGGAATGCTATTTCAAATTAACGTTCCAAGCTAATGCCACATGGAAGAGATTGAGAATACCAGAAATTGCAGACTGATCAAACTACATAAATTGAGAATTAAATGAGCCGCAAGTTAAGCTTTCAAGACCACAATCTTTAAGGTCTGCTTACCTCTGATTCCGCCAAAAACATCCCCCCGTCAAAAAATTCAAATTTTTAAATATCCAGTGCATGTAGTTTGGATTTTATTCCAAGAAATGTGAAGGGAAACCAGATTCGTTTTGCGGTATCAGGGTTATTAGTTACCAATTTTATTGTTATTATTAAACAAAGCAAAAGGGAAAATGTGATTCATTTAATTTTGTATACAACATTGGGATTATATCTGAGGCAAATCATATCCTGAGGTTTTTTTTCCTATGTACTACACTACCATTGTCAAAGCGCCTAGACCGTTGTCAAAGCGCCTAGACCACCAGAATGCATCATGATCACTTTCTAACAGGCCACGGTAAGTATCAAACTTACAAAGACATTCCTGACAGACTGACACACAAGCAGACAGTTGAACTTTGAGCACAACTAAATGGTGGGATTTCACGGTGAGTGAATACTGCAGATTTCAATTCGTTAGCAGTTTGCTTCACAACCACAGCATTCTACAGGTCCTTGTATACGCACTGTGATAGTGCCACTCCAGGGCCGCAGTCACGGTAGGTCTAACATGACTTGGGTTCAAGGGGCGTCCGAAAGCATAACAGACATTGGACACACAGTGGTAGATCATTAGGTATCTCACCCACTGAGCAGACCTCTCCCTCGTCGCTACCGTCAGAACACTCATCCACCGAGTTGCAAACCAAGATCTTCTGTATGCACTCCCCGTTGGCACACTGGAACAAGTAGGATGGGCACTGCCGCTGGGTTTCTACAGAAACAAAGTGGAATTAAATGGGTCATGCAACAGCCCCCTAATTAAAACTACCCTTCCAGTTTGAACAGAGATGATTACAAACGAAAGTAGGCTAAAGGAATTAAAAATTAAGAACGTTTCAACAAGTCAAACGGCGAATAAGCCTTTTTGAGAGTTAAATTTGGTACACTGGGTCCTCATAAGAACTTGAATTCTCCATACTAAAGCCACAGTTGTTGCACCTCATAACTCGGGGCAAGCTTGTGCTTAATTACATTACATAAGAGACGCCTTACCAGCACAATGTTTTCAATGGATAATAAGGGCAAAATGGAATCAGTGAATTCTAGAGATGTCGGTTGCTATTCAAAGGTTTTCCCCAGATTACAAAGTATTGTAACACTGTCTTTACTCCGGGAAATTATATTTTTCAGTTAGATAACTTGATATGCGAGATCTTAATCCAATTTAACTCATAAAAGGTTTGTTGGTTGATTTTCTGCTAAAACATAATACATCATCTCCATCAAAACAGAACAAACGTACAATTTGGCTGGTAAAGACAACGCGGCTTGATCATTGCGAAAGCTACAAAATACAGCCAATGCTGGTCTCATCTCATACTACTGTGCGACACAAACAAAGATACACCCATAGCAATTCCTTCTGGACTGGCAAATGTACGAAGTGAAAGGGCTATAACCAGAGTCTTGTATAGAAAGAATAACGCCATTAGTGTCGCTATTATCGGAAAAAAAACTTGCAGGTATATAGCATAGTGTATATCCACCTAGCATTGATACGTTGGACCGACGTCAGCAATCGTCGGATCCCTCGCAGTCGTATTTCTGGCGTTGGTCTGACCTTAGTAAATGGTCAAAATTTGGACGTTGGCCTGCCAACTTTCAGTCGACGTGGCAGTTGGTTTGCATATATGACGTTGAGTTGCCGATGCTGCGCCGACGTTTAGCGTCCAGTATGCACTTTGACGTCGGCATGCCAACTCCGTGCCGAGCTTGGCTATTGGTTTGCATATTTGACGTTGAGTTGCCGATGCTGCGCCGACGTTTAGCGTCCAGTATGCACTTTGACGTCAGCATGCCAACTGGGTGCCGCACTTGGCTATTGGTTTGTATATTTGACGTTGAGTTGCCGATGTTGCGCCGACGTTTAGCGTCCAGTATGCACTTTGACGTTGGCATGGCAAGTGTATGCTAACGTTGGTGATTGGTTGTATGTTTGACGCTACGTTGTCGACGTTGCGCTGACGTAAGCATACAATATGCACTTTGACGTCGGCATGCCAACTCCGAGATGTGCCAACGTTTGCTACTGATTTGCATAACTTCGGGGGTTTGCCGTCATGCTGATGTTGGTGAATTGTTGTATATTTCACGAGGTTTTACATGCCAACGGCAAATACAATTCTATGATTTTGTGAGTTAAAAAAGAAAACAACTAGTTAACATGGCAAAAAAATAAACGTACACTTTGAAGGAATGATTATGAAAACCTTTCGTAAGACTTAGAGTGCTTTAATTCGACATGAACAGTTGAGCAACGATGTCAAGAGATAACACTTGATTGTTTGTGAACTTTGAATGTACAATCATGGCACACATGACCCGCTAACAACTTGAGCAAGCAACAAATACTACACGACTCTATGGGGACGCATATGGTGTGCATCAATCATGCCACCACTTAAGTGACCTAAGGGGTGACCCTGCATTCCAAAACAGTCTGCCTGTACTGAGTGGGACAATTTGAATTTTATAGCACAGAACCGTTACAGTTCGAAAAACAATTGGTGAACTGTAGCCGTAGTCATGGTGTTTTGCAGAAAAATCCATCAATTCTGCTTTTTTGGGTGGAGAAGAAATTGCAGGAACATACTTACGTAACATACCTATTGTGGACATTCATTGTTTTTTTGCAACTCAGTAAACTGGGTGAAATACTCATTTCCCTTGAACGCGTGTATGATTTCAGCTAGATTTTTGTAAAACGTTTCCTTCGCTGTTCCTCTTCCTTTTTTGACACATAACCTTAACCCCAAACGTGCCTCTAAACATCTTTTCAAGAAAAGGGCAAATGTCCTATGGCCGTGGGTAAGTCCAAAGAACGTCTTCCCTTCCTGCATCGTGTGGACATCTTTTGTTCACAAGTCCACACTCTCTATATATGAACAGCCAGCCATTTACTTTCCAACATCTGAAGCTGGTATATCTCTCAATATGAAGCACTCTGAATAAACCTCAGATATCAACCCTTAAAGAAGAATAACAAGTAACTAATATTGATTTCAGTTTCCTACCTGATCCAACAAAATCACTGATATCCGGAAGCCTTGTGTAATCTGATAACAGATAAGATGCAAATTTTCAGTTCTGTTACAAACGGTTCGAATTTTTTTTCGAATTCGAATGAATTCAGCATCCGTGAAATAATAATGTGATTGGTTGTCACAAAATGGAGCTGTATCTGGACTGGAGGGTCTTAGTGACTCACCAAAGAGACTTAAAAGACTGGTGATAAAAGCTGAAGACTAAAGCTGAAACAGAAAAAAAAACGTTGTTTAAGGGGGTCGACCTGACCTTCTGCCGTTTTCTTGCATACGTATTGCTTGGCTTCCCTCGCTGCACACGCAACATCCACCCAGTTTGACGTCCTGGCAAAATCATTCAGCGTGATCATGGTGCAACCTTCCAACATCCCACCGTTAGGGTTATTGTATTCGAAACGTTCATCCTCTTCCTCGTCCTCCTCCCTAGAAGACAAAAGAATCATTTTTCATTAGCGACTGGTATTTACAAAGACCCTGTCAAATATACACTACACTTTATTTGTCGATCCTAACGATAAGCACCAGAAGATCAGATGGTGGGTTTTTCCATCAGTAGTCAAACGGACATCCACAAGCCTTTTAAACTTCTTTTTCGTCGGTCAAAATGGAATATTGGTTCCGACAATCTATGTGCCCTGAAACGGCTAAAACCATTAGCCGGAGGGTTTCTATAAGGACATTTTTTTTCCTATTCACACCAAACCAGCTTGACCATTGCCTTACATCATAAATGCAATTATTAACTATGAGACTTACGTGAAATCCAATGCCCAATCTGTGAAAGTCATTGGGCTTCTGTCTGACCACAAGAACACACCTTCGACTCTTCTATTAGTTAAACCTATAGAAAAATGATAACCACTCTTAGACGTAGTGCAAAGCAAGCAAACAGCCCGAAATTCGGGGCAACGAAATGCCTGTATACCAATTTCCCTAAGAAAGCCTTCAGCTGTTCTTGGAAAAAAAGGTGATGTCCACCAAAAATATTTTTCTTAGGCTGTCAAAGACAACATAGAATAGTAGAACGTTTGCACACCTACTCTCGGACAGAAAGTGCTTTATTAAGATTTCCAAGACTGTTGGTTCTTGGCGGCCATCTTTTTTTTCTGTAGCGGACCACCACCGCACCCATTTCCTTTAAATGACCTCGTAAATGAGTTTTTAGCAGAATGTTCTGATTGATCATCCTCAGAGGATGAAATGTTGCCAAGAAGGCATAAAACTCTAAAACGTATAATTGCTTCCAGTTCAGGTGTATGTAAACGTAGATCAAAACTGGACATTTAAGACAATCTGGAGGGTACTAGACAACGCAATTGAGGCAATTAAGGCACCCTATGATTCGGGCATACATGCCCTAAGATATGATTTAACAAGGAATTTGTAATATACAAATGATTGAATTGAAGTATGAGAGATGGTTACGATTTCCTTTCTTGGTGTACACTTTATTTATTTAACATGTTTTCAGACCTTATCTTAAGGTTTGAAGTTGTCTCTTTGCATTTTGTGTGAAAAACGGCGCAAAACTATACCACGCAAAACCTAAGCAAAATTTGCAAAAGGAAAAAAAAAAACCTGAAATACACTTTACCTATGTAGGTGTTTTGAGATTCGGTGGTCCATACGGTTGTAAGCATAAAATGTACATAGTCCGCTTCGTCCCTATCTTTAATACTGACCAAAGTCGCTTGTTGATCCTCACAAATGCTACTTGCGTCATCCCAACGGATCTGTTAGTGAGTAAACAATTACAGAAAGAATAACCAGACGAATGTCTCTCATCATTTAACAGAAATGAATAATTATGTATCACCCTCTTTTTTAGAAAACCTCAGTAATTACCCATCAAAGGCCTGTACATTTAACAATTAGAGATCGACACTGATCAAATTTGCCCAATATTAATAACAGATAAATAGATGCTAATCACGATACGTCACATATCAACATTCGTCAATGTTATTCACAAAACGCATCACGGTCATCACAATGTATGGAACCTGACAGGTAGTGGTGTCAGACAGGTGCTGGCCAACGACACAAAAAAACTAGCAGGCACTGCACACACTGAAAAGATGTCTTTTCTGTGTGTAAACTAACCCTTTGCCAAACTAAACGAGCACACACCACCTGTCCATGAGCGTGGTGGCATCACAGTCGAAGGTTCTAATTCCGAATTACACGGTGTGTCATCGCTAACGTTCCTTTTCTAGGCCACGGAGCCAGTTTTTGTGTCTAGTTTTGTATTAATTTTAAGTAGCGTTATTCAATTATTACGAGGTAAATTTCATTAAAAACAAAGCAACAAAACCAACGGCATTACCGTTCTCAAGAAACATGCATTAGAGTTTGTTTTTGTTTTTGGTTTTTTGGCTTTTTTATGTTGACTGTAGTGTTGTTCCCCGTTGACGTCTTTCATGAAACGCGCGTTGCACGCATGGGGCTATTAGTTAAAAGTTACAGAAAAAGCCCCTAGCATAATTAAATTTATCCCAGCTGTTATAGACAAAGCAAAGCTCTGGGCCAAGGTGGAATCGTTCACATTTTATGAATTATGGTACACCAAATCATGTGGGTTGGATGTAAACGGCTATATCACAACAAGCAGTTCAGATGTACAGTTGGGGCAAAATGTTTACACACACTTTGAAGAAAACAGCTTTCCTTAGTGTTTCGCAGTTCGAAATAGTTTTTATCAATTTTTGTATGATGTCAGACAAATTGTATCTCAAATTGTACTCATTCAAATCAATATTCAGTATTTTCAATTGATTATACTCAGATATATTTATTATGGTAGTAAAATATTAATATTTCTAAAATTAATTTTGTGACAAATGCACAACTATCTAATGCGGTTCAAAAGTACTTCAGAAAGTGGTCCATTGTGACTTTGAGGTGTGGCCAAAATACCGACAGTGGCACTAATTATTAGGGTTTGAGTATGTAGAGTTGTGATGTTTTAAGTATAAAATTAATATGAATAATATAGACCGTCTCAAGGTGTTTTTATTTGACACATACACCATGTATATCAAGTAGAGACCCTTCTTGTCTGTCATCATGAAAAGGAAAGTTGGTAAGAATGAGTGAGGTTGTAAATTTGAGGAAAACTAGTTTTGTTCTACCAGGTGCAACTTTTAAACCGAACTGTTAGTGTAGCTTGTGTATTCGTTGTTTAGATAAACGTTACTCTGTGTGTTCTTACCGACGATTTCTCTTTGGCAAATCGATAGCAGTGCTTATTGTAATAAAACCAGCCGTCTGCACAGTTGTCGCTGGTCACGGTGACCTCACGTCTTGGCTGATAATACAAGCCTTGGTACCTCGCCAGGAATCTGCCGGCCTCCTGCTCGTGGCCTTGGTAGAACTCAAGCGAGACATGGTTTCGTGGACTCCTGAGCGGCCCAGTCGGTGGACGTGAGTCGCAGAGACGACCCCCGATCTCATCGTCCTCGTTGTCGGACCATTGGAGCAGCTGCAAGTAGCCGGCAGTGCATTCGGACCGTGAGGCGCTGGTGATGTTTAGCAAGTCGAAGACCAACTCCACAAAGGTACCTGGAAGGGTGGTAATCGTCCACCTCCATTTCCCGATCCCTTGGTGAAGCTCAGGGTAACCTTTTGAAGCTACATAGGCACTGGAGTAGTTGCACTGTATTGAGCAGAACTGCCCAGAATTGATGCAAACAAATTGCCCAACAGAACAACCTGGTGCATCTGTTGACGAAGAATTGGCCAGCAATGTAAACGACAAATTCATTTTTTTTATTTTTTTCACAATGTTGTGAAACAATGATGCTTATTAGAACTTAGTATTCACTGGCACTAGCAAAATCTTAGCTAAAAATTAGACTAATATTTTTTCCACAAGGCGAAAATTCAATTTCTCTTTGAATGAAGTAATTCGTTCAAATGCACGCAATGTCGCCGCATGCTGTTACATCCCCCATTAGTGAACACAACGACTTTTCTACTTGTCTAACAAATGTCTTTTTCTCTTTAGCAACATATTTTTATTTGTTCCACAATAAGTGTCAGCCTCCCCAACGAGTAGAATTATTAAATCCTCTGTTTTAAAAAACGAACGGTACCTTTTTTCGTCAATTGGGATCAATTTGTCTAATTGTATAAAGAGCCGCTGTTGTGCCCAACTGGTAAATAATTCAACGCACTTGATCAACAACCCACCACTCAGACAGCCAAAATAACTAGCTAAGGTGTTTTCAAGTGAAGATTAATGATAGTAGTGATTGACAATATTCTCTAACCAGACACATTATTCATTATAAACGTCTTATGCTTCGGACATTGGTCCTATGATACATTTTTTAAATGCAGAAATGAAGTAGCCGATCAAGCGCTCACCTACTGATTCGTAGTCGATCAAAAATCCAAACTGCTCCCCTAACCATCCAGTCGTTAAAAAAATTGTGACTTCGTTTGAGTCAGCGATATACAGAGACGGTGTGTTATCCGTACCACTCTGAAGACTTCCGGGTGTGGAGTCTTTTACGATCGAGATACCGTGGTCCGTGGTGTCCATGTCGCTCTCTTGAACATTTCCGTAGAAAACAGTGACTCTTCAAAGAAAGCAAAAGAAGAAGGAACAAAGCTCATTAAAAAATCCCTAAAATCATCTTGAGCCTCAGATAGGTTAGGGTGAAATTTGTTACATGCATTATCCAATGCACATCCTTTTTCTCTCCTTTACAAACCAAGCCTTAAAAATTCTGCAAACTTCTCAATGTATGTTTCAACAAAGAATCTTTCGGGCAATCTCGTGCTCAGAAAACGCTGAGACGTCGCATTGTTTCCAGGCCCAGATGTGGGATTGCTGACTGGCTCTTGGAGAATTTGAACGAGTTTGCTACCTTTTATACACTTTGGATGGTAGGTCACGGTAGGACACCCAGTCAAATAGTTGCATTCAATATTACCTAATCACCTTGTCTGTTTCCCTTAACCTCAAATATGCACCACGTTTGGGGGATTCCCCTGCTGTTTATTTGACGCCATGGTTCAAAGGTCAATTTTAACTCCCTTCGGCTTAACTCCTAAAGGTAACAATAGCTCCTACTTAACTTAAATAACGTATTCGAACGAATCAATTCTGCAAGGCTGAAAACAAAAGAGTCTCTGACCTAGTTGGAGCAGTCGGTTGTATTATCGGCATATCTGTAACCTCATTTTGTGGACACAATGCCAGTGTAATAGCTTGAACTGGTTTAAATGCAGCTTCCCTTGGCCAGTGGCTTAAATCAGTGCTGGTAGTTTTTCGGGGGGATGAGGAGTGATTAATTGTTTACCATGGAAATTCGAAAAGTGTGGGAGGGGGGCTAACCCGTATAAACTGTATAAGGTTGATGTTCATGGTCAAGGTTGTATTATGAAGAATCGTATATCAGAAAGGCATATTTTTGGCTTTGTAATTTTCCCCCTTTTCAGTGACATTTTAAACATTTTAGCCGTTGGGAAATCCGAAAAATATTTCACAATCCAAATAAAGTCTTTTGCTCATCACAAAAAGCGGGGGACTCAATAGTCCATCCCCCACCGCAAAAATGGGATGATTCCCCTCATCTCCCCCCTCCAAATTTACACCCATACCCTTGACGCACAGTGAGCAAAGTGAAGCACTCAGGTAATTTACAGGTTGGTGTACCATAGATTTACTAACAATAAATACATGTTCAAATTTGATCCCAACAAAGTGACCCCTCAATATCCCCGCCCATTGCTGAACAGTGCCAGACAACCAGCAACCCCTGAGGGTATATAAAGGGGCACGGATTAGTTGTTTGCCTTCAGGGGTTGAGGTGGCGCGGCACTAATTGTGAAACAAAAAGGGACCAAGCGTGTACGTACTTGAATAGGGCTCCCACGCATTCTCAGACTTGGAGGTTATCTGGGTGAATCCCAGATTAACTTTGTCTGTGCAGGTTTAAAAAGGTTGGTTGAATGAGCCTTCGGCTGTATAACGCTTTCAACTAGTAACAAAAAGCCGCAGTCCATTGTCTTCCAGCCTTCTCTTTAATGCCTTGAGATCATTCCTTTCTTGATGCCTCAAAAATTCATTGTGTCCCTCCAAAACAAGAGGAAAATTGCATAATTCTGGGCGTGCAAATACATTACTCGATCAAGGGTGTATATTTGAACGATGGGAGATAAAGCTCATTTACAAACTTCACACCTTGCATTGTCGGAAAGGAGATTTGAACGGAGGGATAGTTTGACATATTTGCCTTTCTCCACACTGATTAACCATCTGCATCGTGTGTGCCCGTCGATGTTGGCGTTTAGGATATCCAGCGAGCCTGTCGCCTTTGTCAGAACCGACGGTGATGGACCGCAATAAGGCATGCAGTTGGTACCACAACCTGCCAAGAAAATGAAACACTCAGGATAATGTACCTATATACTTCACGGTACTGGTGCCTTGCAGTATCACCTGTTCATTTGGTCGTGATTTAAGTCATTACTATTGTCTTCCAACTAAACAGACAGCAAAAATTGATTGATTCGAGTCGCAGAGCAAGGTTAGATTTGCGAGTTAAACCATGGAAAATAAATCATCAAGCAAGTATAAGGATGGTTTTACTATACCGTAAGATAAAGAACTCGGTGTATGTTTGATTTACACCTCGTCCACAGATTTTGCAGATTCAAACTTTCAAAATCTGAAAAGATTTTGAAAGTTTCATTCCGAAAAATAATTCAAAGGCAATTCTGCATATTGGATAATAAGAAGAGTTTCTCAGCCTCTTCTGAAAGTTTAGGCTTTGGTTACGTTTATTACAATTCAAATATAGCCACTTCAGTGGAGTGTGAGCAGCTAGCAGCCCTAGTGGTGTAATCGTAAGCGACCCTCATGAAATCATGTCTTGAGATAAAATGATCGATGTCGTTATCTGAAAAGTTACCGACAGGAAAATAAAGATAGACGTTCCGACTCGCAAGTGTTCTATTTTTCGATCTGTGACCTGCTCT
Organism: Acanthaster planci; assembly: GCF_054643075.1. Taxonomy (NCBI): domain Eukaryota; kingdom Metazoa; phylum Echinodermata; class Asteroidea; order Valvatida; family Acanthasteridae; genus Acanthaster; species Acanthaster planci. The sequence continues at coordinate 2,805,141 of NC_141796.1, forward strand.
TTGAAAAAAAGCCGCAAGTTGCCAGAGTCACTTTGAGTTAAGGGCCTGGATATCAATCTTGAAACAACAGAAAGCAACAGTAACCCTCTATACGTGTATGTTTATTTTCATTAGGTTGCCAAACTGGGAAATACATCAACACGAAAAGCTCCGGTTGCTCTTTCTTGTGCACTCTAAAACAAAATTACTGCTAATACTGCTCTTTGACTCGTTTTCGCGGAGCAAGACGTACTTTTAAATTTTAAAGTGTTAAGATTTACTCCTTTCAAGTGGAAATGCAACCCCTCCGATTGAAACTTGTAACCAGACGAATCCGAATGAAATTAAGTCTCTCTAATAGATCGAGATGGAAGGGGTTATTTTCAAACTATTTCAGAGTGATTTACATTGCTAACACAAAGACTACCAAGAGTAGTCATGTCAATTATTTTGTTTTAATGACAATTGTTTATTTTCTAGAATTTTTGGCAAAGGTTCCCAACCTACCAATGACCTTGAATACGGTCTCCAATCCTACCACTGACGGGTAGACGGAGTCCAGGGTCAGGGTCACTTGAAGTACGGCCTCAATGTCGGAGAACCAGCCAGTTGCAGTCACATTTCGCAAATCGTTCCCGCACAGCAGCCTTCTCTGCGTGGTTTTGTTTTCAGAAAGGACATCAAAGATGCCGAAAAAGCTCGATTCGCAGCCATTGGTTGGAGGTAAAGAGAGCCTCAAAACATCAAACCTATAAAAACATATGAAAACAATAGAAAATTTCCAGAGGTATATAAAGAAGAATGTTTGTTTCTGTTTTTTTTCCAATACCCGATACTCTGGCTTCATCTCTGAAGTTAAAGCTTACTTTTGGCTGGCACGTTTAAAAATTATTGTTAGGTCGATGACATATTTTACGTTCTATCGGCAGTATTTGATAAAGCATTTAGTGCACCTTTATATTCAGGGGTAAAAAGTAAGGCGAAGACGAAGATGCATCATGGACAGATAATACGAACTCGCTGAGTGTTATCAACAAAGCAAACCGAATGAATCTACATGATCAAATGCTGCAGTGGTTATTCCACTGTGGTTCAAGTATCGCGGTTCCACACAGAGCCTTGTGATTGACGTGACTTTCGATAACCTACGACACGACCGGTCTCGGTGCGCCGACCAGCCAAGTCCAAACAATCGCTGACCATAGCAAGGTGTTACAAACTGTGACCATAATTTTTGATCGAACATGCTTTCATCAGTTGGAGGACCGAATAGAACTTTTGTGCCTGGAGGAAAAAATCCAAAATTTCCTTATTTTTCCAAGATAATCTTTCAATTTGTCCAGAAAATGTCTGGCTAAGCTCGCCTGTCTTGAAGAGCATTTTATTTACATTACTGTGTAGTTTGTCGGTACACTGAATCGTAATGTTGCCAACATGACGTCAGAGTGCAGATGGGGAGGATAGATCCACTTGCGAAATAAACCAAACGGGGCATCAACGGTGATTGGTGCAGACGTATCTTCAATTGATGCAAATTCTAGGAGAAGAAAACAGATTTTGGTATGAACTTATTCCTAAGAGTCATTAATTAAATCGCATGTAGATAAACAACTTGTGATAATGCACTGCTGGACCAACTTCAAGCTGCGATGAAGCGATCACGAGTGCAAATTTGTGACGTTGGATCAAGTATTTGCGCTTTTAAGGGGTAACAGAAATTGAAAGCATTTATTTCACGTCAAGTATTTAAACATATACCTAACCTATTCAAAACACCATACATTTAATGTTTTCCCCATTAATTGTGACCCAAAGACAAACGAACAGATCCTGTGTTTCCCCACACACAAAAGATCCCCTTTTGGCCGTTCGTGCCCCAAGCCTGATTGGATGACATAATCGCCTGTTACCCTTTAAAAGAATTCTCAGCTGTTGAACGAATTCCCTGTAAACAATTCGTGCGTCCAAATTAATTTGTGTTGAAATTTGCTTACTTGAAATAATTACATATAAATTTAGTTGAGCTGACCCAACACAGTGCTTGTCAACAAATAAATGGGTTAATTTTTGTTTGAAAATTCCAGCTGTACTTGCATTTTTAAATATTTTTTTATGCTACGCTACACAACTCACCAATCTTTCCTATTTCAATTTAATTTTCTTTTTAAGCTAAAGACCACCGTTAAATAAGTTTGTTAACTTTCAGTTGCAAACAAGACAACAAATTGCACCAGCTGCCTTGCATTTTAGATTTTCCGAAGGGGTAGGCACGATATTTCTTTGCCATGTCAGGCAAGTTTTAACTTCATTAAAAAGAGTATGGGGAGGGAGCGTACGCACCCCCTGCCATTATGGTAAACCAAAAGGATGCGAAAACGATATCCGTGATCCGGCAAAAATGAACTATGGAATTAGAAGGCCCGGGCAAACAATTTTTTAGACACACTAGTTTGTTAGACACTTGTTTTGACTGTAAGTGTATTGAAAGTGTATTTTGTCAACATTTACAATTGTCCACGCTCCATAACACAATAGAAGGCACTGTTTGTGATTCCATTCAGTGAAGACACTGTTCAGTGTATGTGGTTCTTTTCGTTCCAAATCAATCACAAATGTATTCACTGGCAGAGAAAATTTGGGAAAGGGCTTCTCGTTGGCTTATTTCCGTGTTTTGCCATAATAGTGTATCCAAAAAGAAAAAGAAACTTACAATTAAAAGGAATCAGCAGTGTGTGTGCACATATTATTAAGCCTTTTTGCCAGAATGACATAAAGGTTTTATCCATAAATCTGAATATGTTTTAGATTTAAAAATAAAAAGACACCTAAATACCTTATGCCAGAAATTGAAAACGAGTTTAATAGAAACACAAAGATGCAAAGTGGTTGTAACAGAATATATTGCATCGTATAGATTAAGAAAGTCACATTTACCTATAATGCAAACAAATGGCAGGGATATGTTACAATTCAGAAGCCATTCGGAGTCCATATGTGTACTTGTTGAGAGGTCTTTCGCTGTGCAGTTCGTCGCCAAGGGGTTCCGATACACCTGCGGCGGACTCTGGGTGAAACAGGAGCTGTTTTCAGTTCCATGCGACACCCATGTCAAGTTCCATGGCTGGAAGAACCCGTCCTGTGAAAAAATAAAATAAAGCGCATAATGCCAGGGGTAGAGAGGGTGTAATAACCCCCCGGGCAAATATGATTTTTAAAATATGAGATGAAGGCTCCTTGAGAAGGAATATACCGTCTCATTTTTTTTCAAAGAGCACATATTATGTCATAAAATGTAGCTTCACTATTTAGAAAGCCAAAAAAAGTTACATAAAAGAATTCCCAAATGCTTTTCCCCCATCTGCGAAAAAAAATGGCGCCTGAAAATTTGGTCTAGATTCACCTTTGAAGGCACACACGCAATTCATGACTTTAGTCTTTATACATGTTCAAGTGGTGGGCGAAAGCTTTAGTCAAAGTAGTTGAGCAGTACAGCTGCAGTGCTGACACCCAAAGTCCTGCTTGAGACACCTTAGGCAAGTCACCGAAGAGCCAAAGTTTTTACAGCAAAATGCTTGTGTTCAAAACGTCCAAGCAATAATTTACATCATCATAATATATAATAAAATGTGCTTCGCTAATAAGAAAGGTACAACGTTAATGACACTTTGGAGAGCATTTTGCAATTGAAAAAACGAACTTTAATTTGGATAAAAACTAAAGAAACATTCAGATTTTTTTCCAAAAACAGGAAACAAACTTTGAGAGACAGGAGAACGGAAATTTTCATCCATTAGGTGGAAGACGATATGTGTAGGCCTATTCAGTTCGGCGTTTGATGCCATTTAAATCTGGATTCACAATTTGATTCACATTATTGTCAATGCAGAAATCGTTCCACTGTGATATGATTGTAATGCCTTCAATGAAAAATCCAGTCATAAAATGTTTATGCACTAACTTTTAACAGTATGTGATATTGATTGATGTTTAATTAAAGGAGGTTTCTTTATAACTTTGATGAAAGGTTTCGATATGGCCTTGTGTGGCCAGAATTCATTCTTCCCATCAAGCTCCAGTCACCCATGCTGAGGTATAGTGCACCAATCTAATATTCATGTTCCAACGACAACGAGTCGTTGCAAGGGTGTTATCGAGACATCAGACCTACCCAAAAAGCATCATCTTTTTGCGGAAGGTGGCTTCCCAGACCGAGCGACAGGCAGGCTGAATTGGCTTCATGCCAAGTCACGTGGTCATAACCCAGCGTATAGCACCAGCTTTGGTGTTGTCCCCAAGCCTCGCCGTTAGACTGGAAGTGCGAGCACACGGCTGACGCAGAAGGAAAGAGAAAGAAAGAAAATTCCACGTACTCTGACTCCTACGTTGAGTTCTAATGCAATGGTAGCCGCCATGGTCACGTGACTAAAATAATTTTTCGAATATGGAGATAAATTCCATAAGTACTGTAGCAAGTACACACAAAGTAAGACTTGGTGAAAAGGAATATTTTATATTTTCGATTTTTACTGAAGAATTATTATAAAGATTAAAGTTCAAGAAACCCCTGTATGTTGCTACAATTCCCGTTAGGTAAGTGAAATTCTAAAATGAAATATAACAATGGTAGAGTATTTTTTTTAACTTACGAACACAGCCTTTGCCCTCCGCAGAGTCCAACACGTAGCCGGTTGGGCACTGACACTGGTAACCACCAGGGTAGTTGATGCACTCGTGAGAGCACCCATGGTTCCCGGCACACTCGTCCAAATCTTCATAAATAGACGACAACGTTATAAGGCTAAGAGAGGCTGTAACATAGATTATGCCCAGCGGGACCGCTTTTATAAGGTTATATACTGACACCCACATCTGTTTCCGATCTCAACCAGCAGCATATCCAACTTGGGGGGGGATTCGAAAGCGAATGCGGCTTTGGGTTTTCCCCACATGATGTTGGGGGAGAAAATTACAAAAAGCCTTACAGTCCCGACATTCTTGTTCATAGTTCGTGATGTTATTTTCTTAGGGTTTGATGCTAGTATTTGATAAATAAAATATTATTATCAACAAATATGTAGGTCTTTTTAACGAATCTGTGAGGGGAGAGGGCAAGTTTCCCCCACACCCCACGCTAGATAAGCCATTGATTTCAAGTCCACACTCAAGGGCAGATCGAGAGCCGAATTGCCAAAGGTTGAACACTTTTTATGTTATCCGTGTGACCCTTCCAGGAGTATGTAAATCGGCTGTTTTCACGCTCTTGAAGGCTTTATCGGTATTACGGTCCATAAAATCATTTTTTTCGAACTTAACAATGATCGGCACGAGCTGGTGTAAATACGCAATATCCGCTTAACAAGACTGTCATAGTTATACTTATGTCAGTCACACATAGCAACTGTGGACATGTCCCGGAGGCCAACACCTTGCGTGGACTACCCCGGGTCCAAACAAGGTTATGCTTCCTCCATTTCTGCAAAAGTTGGAAACGCATTTTGGGATCAGTCTGGGAAACCATTATTAACAAACATCCGGATTATAAGAGTGCTCTAGACGCCAACTGTGGACAAACTCATTTTGGGTTCAATCTGGGAAACCATTATTAACAAACATCCGGATTATAAGAGTGCTCTAGACGCCAAGTATACAAAGGAGTGATCACACTAAATAGTTAATAAAACAGCTGTGCCTATACGGTGTTCAACCTTAAGGCTGCGCTTAAACCGAGGAGGGTGCTTCCAAGCTATCCACTGAGGGCTAGGGCTGTATTTCAATCAACTGGCTATGGGGAGGGCCTAACACACAAATCTGTTAGGAAGTGGAAGCCTCTTCCTGGAAGCCCCAAACCGGGAACATCACCCAATGCACGTTTTGGGAACGGGTCCTGTTCGGCTGCTCTGTCGGGTAGCACTCAGTAGTTTAAATGTTCAGATTAACTAGCTGATATATTTTCGGAATAACGGCCCCCTTCCCGATACCGAGAGTGTGCTCAGCCTTTGACTATGCAGCTCTGAGACTAACTGAACGTTTAAGCTGCTGAGCTAATCCCACTTTACAAAGGTCCATGTAGCTCACTGACTCACAATATAAACCTAACCAATTTAACTTATGCGCATGAGAAGATCCCGGAATATATACTCCCAATGTATCAATTCTTCTCACCGGTCTGAAATTTTGTTTTCTCATCTGTTCGATGTGGAGTTCCTGGTGCTATTTGGATGTCAGCTAAATGGCAATTAAACACTGTACAGTTTTCGCGATTGATTCTTTTCTAAGAACCCTAAACTGCAGAGAGACAGGGCTTTGGACATTTGCAATTGTAGGGGAGGCTGTGACGTGTCCTTTATCCCTTGTGAGGAGATATTCTAACACTGTCATAATGACAAATTACACAATTCTTTATGTTAAGGAATTTATTTAAAATAAATTTATTTGCTTCAAATACTGATACACCATAAATATATCCAATGTGCCCTAAAGACACCCCCTGAGTGAGGGCTCTTCAAATTCGAAGAAATTTGGCCCATATTACTGAGGAACCCCACTGAGTCCCAATATTTGATCTGTTGATCGCCCATTTCTAAAATTTCGATTGGCGTATTGCCCTTCGGCTCCACACAATTAGTTTTAGGCATTCACCACAAAACCAGTCTTTGGCACAATTTTACGCTCTTTTCATTTTCATATCTGTTTTCTGAAAAAGCCAAATAAAAGAGTTGTACTGCGCAAAAGGGCTTCACATTAACAGACTCCAATTATAAATATGCTTACCATACTGGCAAACAGTGCCCCTGCTATGTAGATGTTGAGGATCACATGATGCAGACCTCCAGTGAGAAAAAATGGCATCAATTTCTACGCACAGTCCCGTGCCATAACTCGGTCCCCAGAGGTCAAACCTGGTGAAAGTTGGTTTTGTGCCGTCCGCCCATGTATATGAGTACACTTCTGTCGTCTCGTTGAGGCTTGCTCGCAGGCCAATCAGGTACACCGTCGAGCCGGCTCCTCGGAGAACGTCTCCAACCGCCGTCTGCATCTCTTCCGTGCGGATAATAACCTGGGTGGCCCGGTGACCGAAAATTGCCTCACAGGCGCCCGGACTGTCCGTCTCGATTGCACCCAGGCAAAATCCCTGGTAATAAGTCGAATCCTCGCTGCAGAAGTCGCCATGCTCTGTAAAGCAGTGAAACAAACGCCACGCTGTAACTGATTTTACTTTGCAGTTTATGTGTGTGTGCAACAAATCCAACCAACTTGAGAACTTCTTTTTTTTTCTTGGGATATAAAGATCTATTATGTAATTCTCTTGTTTAGTATAGGGTATTCCTTTTGGGCGAGAATTTTTTTGGTGCCCTCAAAATGAAGAAAATCCCTACCTTTGGGATCAATTCGCTAGACGGTGTAACGCCAAGTAATATGATACAGGTTAATAGTTCATAGATTTCGTAGAGACATAGCTTTATAGGTTTTCCCAGCCAAATTAATGTAAACAGCATTCAAATTCGTGAACGTGCATTCACATTCGAGCGATTTCGCGAAGCTCGTGGTCTCATTTTCGAAATTTTGCGGATTCAATTTCGTTAGTAGACGTCGAATCGTGGACTTTCAAGGACTCAATTTAATAACACTATCATTCAACTTCACGATGCACAAGCGTCACTCAATTTCGCTCTCGGTGACTGGGAGGCGGATTCCTACCCGAATTTTAATTTCGTTTTAATCAATGGGCACTCATATTTGCAATGTAAGCTTTGAAAAGACAATATAACAGTTTCTGTTTAATTTATGATAGGTGTACAGTTTTAGAATCTTCTTGATCACTGGCGATATTTGCTGGGGAACCTTTTCATTTAACTTCATTAATATATACTTTTCTTTTGTCAATTAAATGCTTACCTTAGGATAATATCAAGTTTTATTTTTTGCTTGAAAGTAGAAAATTTCGGTTTACACGAACCATTTATTTTTCTTTTCATAAATCTTCATTATTCCAAGGGTAACTGCCAATCTTTTTTTTTACTTACCTGCGAGCTCACACCCGATAACTTCCATCCTTAGTCCCGGAAAGAGCGACCCCCAGGAGAGAGGTGCAATGCGAACTTTCCTCGTGACGAAAGCCCGGCTCAGCACATGATAAGATACCGTGTACGGTGAAAACCGCCCTTTGAAAATCTGTGAGGCGAGTCCAAAGGGAAATGCTATTAACATCAACAGTCAAGGTATAACGCCATCATTCCTCTTACGCACCTGGCATATGAAGTATTTTGTGCTAGACTCACCACCTCTCACCTCTTCTTTGTATGTGATGAAAGTCATAAGCGAAACGCTGTTACGTAAGAACAACTTTTACATAAACCGACAGGTAAACCTCTAAATAACCACGTGTCATTAACTTCAATCATAACCAAGCGTTTGCTGCTGGAATGAAAATGGTGAATGTTTTGCTGCTATGGATGTGGGAATTCAATCTGACTCGAACAGAAGCACCCCCTCATCGGTTGAAAAGAGTCATGTTGGTCGGGAGTATTCATTTTGTTAGTAGCGATGCGACCGTGACGCGTGCATTATTCTCCTAGTCGTTTTTGAACCAGTGAAGTTCACTGCCCCGTATGACCAAAGGAGCCTCCATTGATAAGAAAATGGCACCTTTCTTTGCCCAGCTAGAGGCCCATAGCACACTTGCCAGTGTATTTTGTAGGCACTAAATTATATGAAGGAACCCCAATATTTCGTAAGACTCCGTGGTAGGATCTAGGCGCAGTGCCTCTGCCTTTGGTAGGATGGTCTGGCCCTGATTGCAACGTACCATTTTATTTCCATGGTTGTCCCTATAAACCTGCCACGTCTCCCTATTCTGACTGTCCTCCACTGCGAAAAGTATAAGGTACGTGTCCACCCAGAGCGAGTACTGATGGTCCCGTCCCGCCTGAACCATGACCCCGCTGACCGTGTGTAAGGTCAACAGGTCAATCTGCAGCCAGTCCCCGCCGCCGTTTTCCCCAAGGATCCACCCGCTGGATAGGCCAACCCACTGGTGGAGGCGGGGCGTTGCCGTGGCCGCCTGACCGGCCTCGCTCCTGTTCCGCTGAGTGGATAATTGATGGTCCGCAATGCGGCCGGTCTCCATGCCCAGTCGTTTTCGGCAGCCTGTACATGTATTTCAAAACAGGCAATTATGAAAGTGATGGACGTATTGCCATTTGTTAGCGTATCATTTAGGGCTTTTCAGCGATGGAGCGTCTCCTTTCGTCGACCTGAAAACCAATCTTCAAAATATGACGCCTATTAACGTTTAACTAAACGTCAAAATATTAGTGCATGTACATAAAGGCTTAACTTATCATACTAAATGAGGCAAATGCTATTGTTTACATCACGGTCACGTCGTGGGTTAACATGAGATTGCATTATAGATGAAGGTGCCAAGACCTATGTACTCGTTAACCGCATCTCGATAAACCACTCCAAAACAGACAGTACCGAGTTACCTGATAACGACAAACAACCAACAAGTTCCACTTTCAAGCAAGACAATTCATCCGGCTCAAGTAACGTTATGATGACACTGGTGCATGTAACAGGTGCCAACAGAGTGTGTCTGTACAGGTAGGAAGTACCGCTGTTGCCACCAATTATCTGGAAATTAAATTGAGAAAACATAAACTTTACTTACTATTGCGATATATTTTTACGATGGTAATTGAAAGAGCATTGCAAAGATTTCGTGATGTTTATCTCAAGATGGCACGTTTGGCGTAGAGGGTTTGTCATTTTAAATTATTGCCAAATGATTAACTACTTTTTGTTTTCATAGGCCAATTTTTATAGGCCGCAAATGCTTCAGTCGGCTTTTATGGCGTCAATTTTTAACAGAAGAGTACCCCACTTAATGATTTCCGGACCCGTTAAGATGACGTGTTTGACATTTGAAACCAGTGAACATAGGTACAAATCCAAACACTTAGAGGAAATTACGTTTTGATCAAATAAAAGGAGCTTCGTTCGAGAACGATGGTGCTGGGATCCCAGAGTCAGTGATAAACATGCATGGTACCCGTCAAATCTGTAACAGGTTAACCACAGCATTCAAAAAGTGTAGGACATGATGTAGGAAAGCACACACATTTTTTGTTTACTTGCAGTGTTAGTTTGTCTGTTAGCTTCTGAAGAGTCAACATTTTCACAGAAGTAGGGCAAAACTGGCAAAACATTTTAAAAAGAGGGAAATTTTTCCGAAACTGTGTGGAACATGGGGACATTGGAGAAGGCGATTTGTACCCATTCGACATTACTTCTTAATATAACAGCAACATCTGAATATTAAACTAGTCCACGGAAATTGGGCAATTACAGATATTTCTGGGAACGGGTGGAATTCTGCCAATTTGAAAGTGGGCTGGTCAGACAGTCACAGACGTGTTTGAACTGAGTAATCGTCACCTCCAATCTGCTAATCTCATCCTGCACTGGTGACAAGACCACGGTACGGTTCACGTGACTGATTCGCAGTGACGTCGCCCCTCGTGCCACGCAGCCCTGCGTGATGATGGATGTCAACACATGAGGGCGGTCCAGCTGTATCTTAACAGTCGGCTCCGGGTCAGAATGGGCCGGAATCCAACCAATGCCGGACCGCCCGTTGAAGGGAGTGAGACGCGCAGCCCGTCCGTCTTCGGTCAAGGAACGATAGCTGGACACTGCAATCTGGCTGTCTGTTATCTTACCGTTGATCATCCCCAGGGTGTTGTCACAGTCTGGCCAGATAAGCACAAACAGGTAACCACGTCTTGAGTGTATACTTCACATTTTGTGAGCAAAATAACAAGGAGCGTATTCTTAAAGGTCCCACTTGTGTTCCCATTCAACCAAACATAAACAGCTTCGAACAAGAAAACAACGCTCGCACATCTCTAAACTTCTGGGAAGGTTGACATCATTTAGGTCAAACTCTTTTCTGAAAATAGACATTGTCATTATGCAAGAATTCTGTCTCCTATTTTTAATACACAAGCATTCGGCATAACTATGAGAAGAGCGGGATCAATCCCCTCAACTATTAAAAAAAAGCAATGTGTATTTCTTATTCAGTTGCCATGGCTGTGGCTTAAGTTACCCCCAAACAAATCATATTGGGTAATCGCTTAAGCCAGGCTTGACGATGGGAATTGTCTGTCGTCTCTGCTAACTGTGGATCGTCTCGAATCAGAAGGTGAAATCATTTTCTGGTTTACAAGCACAAGAAACGTCGAGGCCAGCCAACATTTAATCACAACTGTTCAACATAAAGCAACTTGGCTGATTGTCTGCAGTGGTGTTTTGCGTCAGTTAAGATAGGACGTTTCCATCGTGATTGCGTCGTTTTACGTCGTTATGGGAAGAAATGCCTTAGTTAGTCATCGACTGTTTTGTGTGGTTATGAGGTCAACGTGAAGGAAACACGATTAACGACATCTTTTTAAAGGCCTACCGGTATCTCTGCATCCAATAACCTCTAAACGCAAGGCTACCTGCCCGTGCCACTGAGTCGGGTTGATTCGGAGATAACGAGTGTAGATGGCCTCCTCAAAGAACATTGATCGAACACAGTTTGGTTCCTTATTGGCTTCAAATATCTGTAGATATAAACAAAGGTTGGCATCTTCCACACTGGTGATAAATTTCCCCAGGAAAAACAAATGCCGGAATACTGTTACACATAACTATCCATTCATCTGGGCTCTAGTTCGAGGATAATTTATAATGTTGTGTGCGTGAAGAAATACTGGCAAGCATCGACATTCGAAGTGCTGGAATCATGTTAATTTAATTAATTACGTTGATATGGGAAAAAAAACGGTTTAAACAGAAATTGCATGTGATTACTAAATGGGAGACCTTCCACTCTAACACAAGTGACAGTTTTAAAGAACAAATTGTACTGTGCGTGCTGAGCGCGTGCACAACCGGAAATGGATTGCTCTAAATATTAATTGGCCCCTGTGCGGCTAGCTTCTACTGGACGGTATTGTGATAAAATCGTTCTGTCTGAAAGTGTGCCTCCATTGACCAACCAATTTGAAAACCAATACAGAGTACACCAGTCCTATAGCAGTGAAACATGCGAAATCAAGGAGCAAAATGAATGCTCGTAGGTCTACATGTATGGCTGAAGTAAACGCGTATCAATGGACGCAAAAAAGACACTCACACATCACATCCACGAATTCGTTTACTTTGGGTTTGCGCACGTTACTGGCAGTCCATGCATTTGTAATTTATGCCGTCGAACCAATGTGACCTAGCACACTGTAAATGGACACGAAAACCCTGCTGGAATGGGGAAGAGGGGGCTTGTACCGCGTTTAGCATGCGCAGGTGCCGCCGGCTATGATTTCAACAGACTGGTTGAGCGTGCATGCACAACCCAGCTTGCGTCAAGCACACATAAACCTTTGCGCCCGCACAGTGAATCTTTCACCAAGCGGATGGCGACGTTTTGAAAAGCACCGTGTGTACTGTTCCTGAACGAAGCTAATTCCTTGACCTACCTTCGGAAGAGCCGGCCCGTACTGGGATACCGTGTCTTTGTACAGTCCCACCTTGTCCCATGCCCCACCCACCGGGTCATGGGCGATCAGGACTGTGAACTCCTCTACCCAGTTGCCACTAAGTGTGTCGGCCCCGCCCCCTCCTTGGACAACCAGTCCCGTGACTTTTACTCTTTCCTACGAGAAAGCAAATTCAAGTATTACTTATTTCAAATCAAATGGTCAACCAAATACAAGAATCAACCAACCAGCGATCACCAGCACAAGCAACTTGTCATACGCCACCATGGCATATCGTAGCAACCTTCTCACACAAACCGCAAAAGACTGGAGCAAGAGATAAACCAAATATTGGACATATTGGAACAAAGAGAAAAGGGTTTTCCTACAAAACAGGCAAAAATGTGTCAACCCTATAACCTCCTATGATAATTCTTACCATCTGTCAAAAGATGAGGAAAATATCTCGAGAATATCTCAAAAGGTTCTCTCTTTGATCCCCTTTTTACAATATACTTCAAAAAGTAAGATCTCGACGAGTGTAAGATAAGTTTTTTTTAATAGAAACAAATCACTGAGTATCGTGTGGTAAAGTCCCCTTACCAGAAAATCGATTTGCAGATAAGGACGAGCATCCGCCGGCGCTGACTGGTTGAACTCTGCTGGATCGGGCATCCAGGAAGAGTTCCCGTTCAGACGGCCTTCCCAAGGGGCGTGGTCGAGATTTGCGTACGAGGAGGCGGTGAGCTGCCCGTCTGTGATGAGGCCCACCTCCAAGCCAAGAGGTAGAAGGCATTCTGCTTGTCCAGACAGGGAAAGAATTGCAGAGTCTGTTAATCCCATGGTTGGAATTGTATAAAGGCGTCATATTGATATAGCGTAGTTAAAGTTACCTTCATTGGTGAGTCCGTTGTCTTCAAAGACATCGCAAACTGAAACAAACACAGATAGTTTGTATAAGATTATCAAACAAATCTGGGACAAAATACCAATCAAAAACAAGTGATCTCAATCAGTAGTGCTTGATAAAAGTATAGCATACATTACAACAAGTGCAAATCATTTATATAGTGATACCATTACGAATCCCAGCCCAAACCTGCAGATCTTAGTATTCAATGAGTGAATCCTATACTGTCCCAGTCCTTTGTAGCCACAAGTGTCTCTTTGTTCAAGTGTACGCCTCAGAAATAGGTGTTGTGTTTTCTGTAGGTCTCGTTTAATTAATTTTTAAACTATTGTGTTGAGTATCAACGGGCATTTATGAAGTATAATTCTGAGTACAATCGACGACAAAGGAGAAGGGGACGGCATGTCATCTGTAGCTTTGAAAGCTAACTCTATCGTCGATGCATTCCGTTCCCCCTCCTGTAAACTGAAACATCTACCTGCAGGGGACGTTTTACTTTAATCGGGTCAACTGGCCCTCCTCGCCGACTGGCCCTTACCGACTCGCCCTCTTGCTAACTGGTTAAAGGGAAAATGTTGATAAATTCGGAGAAGTGTAGGCCTAAATAAACTTGCGTTTATTATGATAAACACTTACGACTGGAAAAATTAGGAATCGCAAATTGATACCCCACAAATTAAAGAGCTGTAGTGAGAGGTAAAAGATGACATCAAGGTAATTCTCTGTGATTTGAGTAGTGTCATTCTTTTTCATTACGGTGGAAGTCATTTTCGACCCTGTGTCCTTTCGCCACGGTAGGATGGTTTTGTGTATTTGTGACTCATGCGTAATACACTGACCTTCAGTTCAATGATTGTGTTTTTAATGACCTTATTGAAACGAGTTTGAATTGTGATGTTCGAGTACATGTTTTGTCAATGTATAGATTTTTCAAACCACGTACACTGATTCTGCTTCTTACTTCGTTATTCGGTGTATAATTTACGTCGTTGTTCGTTGTCACGTTTGAAAAGCGCTGTATAAATGTTGAAATTTCTTTTGCCTTAAAAAAGCTATGCAAGTATTTTTGGTCAATCACTTACACATAGGCAATTGAAATTGGTAATTTTTTTGGAATATGCTCATTAAACTTAAATAAGACTCCATTTTATAAAAACAAACAAATATTTTTTTTACATTACAAATCTCCGAAAGAAGTGCTGAGAACCACGTCATGAATATTTTTGGCGAGCTGATACGCGGTTCCAACACTTACTTCACACACGCGTACTGACGCCTTATATAGGTTTTTTGAGAATTTGGGGTTCTGAAAAGAACCGGTGGTGTTCACAGCAAGGCATGTGGAGGACACAACAATGCTGGGAAATGCTTTGAAAGACTTGAATTTTAATCCATACTATCCTTAACCTCTTAATCTTGGAAATTCAGATAAATTGAGGTTCTTAGGAGAACAATTTATGTCCTCCTTGATAACAATAAACAACTTCCATCCCGGTTAACACTTCTGATTTCGGTACTTACCTCTATCTCTCATTACGTACAAATCCTCCCGTTCCGAGTCTCCCAGAGATATGTAAAACTGATTGACATCAGTCAGTGAGCACCGACGGCGCAAGGTGTCGACCATGACTGAGCGACAAACGAAATCCTTGCGGTTCAAACATTCTTCGAGGCATTGCTCGACCGTGAAGTTTGCCGGTTTGAAGGACACCAATTGCACAGCTGTCTTGTCGGTGTCTAAGATAAGCGTATGGTGTGGCAACTGGTCAAAATGAGTGGAGGAGGATCCTGTACCTAATGAATGAAGGAAAACGACAGTTCCTCTGTGTCAACAGTTGTTCTTTCCTAAAAAGTCTGATTTTGAAGGTGCAACAAACCTTACCAAAAAAGTTAGACCCGGCTGTAATTGCCTGTTTATGAGTTCGTGTTATTGTTCACCAATCATTCCCCTTTTTCACTAACCATTTAAAACCCCCCAATGTACAGCAACAATATCACTTTTTCCCTCCATTCTCCAAAAAGTATCTTTTATCAAGTTATCAATCTATTTGTTAATTAGGGTATGGTGAGACACCAAGAGGATGCCCTTTCATTTGGACAAAAAAGTGTCTCGCGTTAACTCTAAATTAAAACACTTCAAAAAGCTCATTTCTTTGCTTCAGCTATGTTTTAAAAAGTTAATATGCCCGGGGAGAAGATAATATGCGTCATCACAGATGAAGCTGGATACAATAAATATTTTCAATTCAATATTTTAGGAACACGTACAGGTAAAAACCTTGATTAGGTAAAGAAATCTTGCAAGAACTTATACGCTTTCTTTACTCCTAGGCTAGGTGAAAGAATTCATGACAACAATGTATTGCCTAATTACATACAAACTGCGATCATTAGTACTGGACTTCAACCGAAATGTGCAAAATTACATCCACTGAACACAGGAGCCTTACCTAACTGTGGTTAAAGTCAATTAAAATCTTAAGGCGAACACTGTCTACCACAAAGACAGAAATGCTATCCTGCAGAAAGAGATATTTAACAAAAGATGACCTTACATTCTGGAATTGGACAGAATCCTTTCTGCACTCTGCCATTTGCAAAGAAGTAGCACCAAGGTCGACTTTCACCATTTGGGTTCCTGCACAAGTTCTCTCTCAGATCTGTTCCAGTGAAATGTCAGAAAATATCAGTCGCATAATGTTCCATGGACACAGCCACTTTTAAAATACGTTGATGCTCAACAGTTCAGAAAAATTCAGTTAGTCGCCCTTCCACACGCCACATTGCTTCCAAACGCTGCCCAGAGAAAACAGACAAGTTTAATAAGAGGAGACAGGTGCTACAAACTCAGCCAGCAAAAAGTGGGAACAAGAGGAAACCAGGCAACGAAACTAGAGTAGATTTGTGGGGCCTTTCAAAGAAGGTAAGATATAGACTTAGAGAGATACATAGTGTTCAAGTGTTGTTTTAAAATGCCGTGAATGTTGTTCGCTGCGGCACGGTAAGACCTGTTTCAATGTGCGGCAAGAGTGGTTTGGATGCGTGATGAGAGTTGGTTGGACGCGCCGTAAACTACCAAATGATTTAAAGTACAAGCAAAAGACCCGAACGTGCATACCTGCTGATGGGTACACTGTGCCATTTACCCCAAGATGCTGAACAGCATCCCATTGGAGGCACTGGTAACCACTCTCAGTAAACCGGCCCCCGTCCTGATAGTCGGAGCCGTCACCATGGTAGCAAGTTGTGTGACCTCCAAATGCGAGCAAACAGAAGGAAAAAAGTCACATGTAAATCTTACACATTTCGTAAGTGGAAAATGCATCCAAAATTTGTTGCTGCACTACCAGTGTACCAGCTTAACTTCCTCAAGGATAAGAATTATTTAATAAGGTTCCATTTTTGTTGTATCAGAACGAACGAATAAATAGAGTAAAAAAGCATAAAACTCTATGACATTGTAGGTCAGCAATTAAGTGAAAGAGAGCAAAGAAAAATCACCTATTTATGTCCATGACTTATGAGCCTTCAAATATTGCTGGTTGAAGACTTAAACATCTCAATCGACCATATACGTCTGACCTTTTAGGCTGTTTTGGTTATTATGTTTTTATGCGGGCTGGAGAGGAATTGGGTTATGACTTTAAAAATCTGCTAAGGCCAACTGAAAAAAAATCATGGTAGTTAGGCACTTGAGACCAAACAATTGACTTTTATGGCCCTGTTCGGTTCGAGTCATTCAAGTGTTAGAAGCGATCACAGGAGCTTATTCGTTATTGTTTTATTTCTTTTTTTCCCTCTCTAACCTTCAATTTTGACAACCTCCTTCCTCAGCAAAGTGCACTAGCCTGCATTAAAATAAATTAGTCATCTTGGTAGGAAAGACGGCGAACACTACGCCTTTCGGGCAGAGACAACGATTAACGAACTGAAGTTCCTTACAGCAACATTTGATTTCAATAAGCCTTGGCAACGTATACATTTGTTCGGAATTAAAGAACACAAAAGTATGAAAATTGGTTAGTTGAGGCTTTAATTAAAAAGTAGCTGAATGGAAAAAACACGTATTCCAAACTTTTGTCCTATTAGGCTCTAATTTGTTGGTCCTAAGTAAAACACGGTAGTTTCTAGATCCTCTTCAAAAAGGTCCACTGCCGAAATATGCAAAGCAGTTATAGAGTACAACCAGCAGTGAAATTCATATAAAATGATAAACGAAATGTCTCCTTATCAAATTCAGATATAATAAGGATATCTTTTAAAAGTTGTTATTACGAGCTCAGGAATCTGCAAAGGTGATAAATGGATTGTTTCTCTGCATTTAATTGAGTTTTCTCCGTTAACCAAATCTCCTTTACAACTGCATTAAAGAACTGAATCAATTCCACTGAATTATTAATAGAAAATGTACCCATATAATTGTATTACATGCCGCTATTCTACACCAGAGGCAGTTTTCATTAGTTCAATTTTATTTTATTTTGTGTCATTTAGGAAATCAGCAGCAGTTGTTCTGAAATCCTTTGTGGACATCGTTGCTTGTTTTCTTATGGTTTGCCCACGAGTATGTGAATGATGGAGCAGTTATTCTGCAGACTTCTGTCACTGCACAACCCCCTGTCCTAGTGTAGGCGTTACTTGCATATGTCGGTTTGGCGGAATAATAAGTGCACTTATGAGAGGGTATGCTTGTTTGGTTGTTTGTTTATATTTTATGCTTTCCTATTTGTTTGTTCATTCTTTTAAAAAAATCTGCAATACATGATATATGCTTAAAATTTTGTATTTGATTTTTGTTTTACTTTTACCTTTATTAGACCATGATATTTCAAATGTATATTATGTGTCTTAACAAAAGGGGAGAAATAAGCCTTGGCTGAGAGGTAGTTATAGAGAGATTATGTTTAGTTTATACCTACTACAATTTTAATAAAAATCCTGTTTGCAAATTTGAAGAGGGAATGAAATCCAAGTTTGTTCACTGGACAGTCCGTCACGACCAGATGCACTTAGAAAAAAAGGGGAGGAAATGAACAGCATCAATTCAGCCTTCTGCTTCATTAACAAAATTAATGGATTCCTGGCTCTCACGCCATATTTGATGGCTTAATACGCCTGACCGCTGCTGTGGACTAAAAGGCTTTGCATGAAGGCAAATTAAACTGCATTTGCCATTCTGCAGTAACTGTTGTTTGTTCATAAGCAATAATTGAAATTGGTCTGCAATGTTTGCGTTTTGAAGGATTTTGAAGGAGGCTTTATAGCTTGTGTGAAATACACCGTGCAAAAATCATGAAATTAGGGGACTTTAACCCCCCCCCGAAAAAAATACGTCTCCGATTTCTCGTCAGGAGCTGGTTCCAAAAACTGTTGCGGCGGCGCGCCTTTTTTTTTATACCCTCATCTTTTTTTTCTGGAAATGTATAACGAGCGATGTCCATTGCGACTGCATGTGCACATAGGCCTAACGCCGGACACTAAAACACCTGCACTGTTTAAAAGCCCTTTCAGTTTGTACATGCACACGTGACATAAGATGGCTTCGTTTGTATGGTTCCCGGATGTAAATACAAAAATGACGTCATCTGAAAAAGAATGCCAGACTGAATGTATGGGGATCTAGAGAGACCCCTTCACTGTACATAACCCTCAACCGTACGCAATCCAAAACACATTAAAATTACGCAGCAGCAGATTTCCAGTCGATTAGACAAGTTTGTCAACTTCTGATCATCGTTTCTTACCGTATAAGAAATATTTCTTTTTCTATTTTGCCGACATGCAAGTCTACGGCGCTGCACGCGCTGATGACCAGAAATCGATAATTTTATTTGGCCTTGATGAATGCTTTTTTTTTTTTTTGGCTGTTGGGTCCCAAAATAGTAATTTAAAAAAATATTATTTAGAATTAGATGTTAATTCCCCCGTTAACGTTCTGGCCCTGACTGTATATATTATACACCGTTGGTTATTACCAACTCTGAGTGCAATGTGGGTATTCTACTTACCATCACACGAAGGAACGTTGCAGTCCTCAAGATGGACTCCTAAGTAGTTATCCACCAAACAACGAGGAACGTCCACACCATCTACAAACCGACAATAATTCTCCGTGAACCCTACAAAAAAAAACAAACAAACAAACCCATTGTAGTATTGGGTGCCTCACGCATATAGCAGAAACTGCCCTTAAGCATTACCAACTTCGCAAGACATTTGAAGCCAAATACGGGATGGAGAGACCCCCCCCGCCTTTGTGTTGGTCATTGTTTGATCGGAATCTCAGGAATTCTTTACAGACTTCTGTGGTAATGTGCTAGGTAACAATAGTCTAGAGTGTGTATATGGATCAGACAGGTAAGGGGGGTACCCCTCCGTCCCGTATCTTGCTTGGTACATGTATATCGCAAGAGTCGAAGTTTAGAGATGATTTCTTCTGGTGACAAAATAAAACGTTACTATTACACTTAGCGTATTTGGAAAACACTGCAGCAGTTTTGTTTTGGGTTTGTTGTTGTTGTACCTGTCCTGTTGACTAAAAGTGCCACAAAATTAAAAGTGCCAGTTTTAAAGTGGCAAATGAGGGGGCCATACATTTCCTTTTTTTTATTTATTGATATCAGGGAGTGCCATCGGGTAGTAAACTGGAAAACAGAAAGATCCCACCAAACCACAACAAAGGAAATAAATAGAATGAAGTAACTGGTCATTGCATGTCACGATCGAAGACAATGACATATAAAAGAACGTCCACGCCTTCTTTTGCCGTTATCTGAAAGATTTATTATATTAAAATCCCAAAACAACACCTCAAGATTGAGTGTGCACTTGCAAGAGAAATTACGTATCAGCAAAGTATTAAAGCAAAGTTAATCCATGACTAAAATTAAAGTAAACGTTACATCAAACGAAACGATTTAATCTACTCAAGAATTGCAACTTGTTCACAATATTTCAAATTAAATGTGAATAAAACATTTTCAACTTTACTGTATTAATGGAATCAATCAAAATCTAGGACACCAATAGAACAACATACTACAACAATTATCTGTAGCTTCGCTCCCCGAGGGTCTGTTCATGGAACTCACTCAAACCTCTTATGGCACTTTATCACACTTAAATCAAGCTAATTAATTCACTTTTACAATGCATAATCTGAAATAAACAGGTTCAATACGCCACTGTCTACAGCATCAAATGTTTCTCAGCACAAATACAGGCATAAAAGTGGTCGAGGCACCAACTCCAATTTGAACATTCTGCCAAAACTTTGAGCTGCATTCCTCATTTACAAGCCCGCTTTCGTCTCTCCAGAGCCTGTAGAGATACCTCCATACGCCGCGCTTCATCAACAAGGAATCCCATCTAGGATAGAACACCTGTAAATATTCGATTTCAATAAACTCTTGCAATAATGTTGAGTCATTTTTCAAATACATGTATACCTAAATCAACGATTCGATTCTTATATCATTACTCCACAAAATGTAACAAATCTAGCTTGGTATGCCTACGGACTCAACGCCTATGATCTCAAGTGAGGCTAACTTCTCTAAATCGTACAGCAGGTATTAAAACAACATATTAGACAATCTAAATAATCCCAAACAGTCAAAGTTTTAGATTCAGTCCTCAATCCTGGTGAATCTCAGAATAAAAAGTACAATGATAGGGTAAATAATATACTCTTCTTGTGTAATTAAAGTATCGAAATAATTTCGTCACTTACGGTTGATGATCTGAGTCACTGACTTGTCTCCCTCACGCCAAAGTTAAAACAGAATCAATTTGTACTTTACTTGGGAAAACCAGCCTGGAGATCTATCCAAACACTACTGCAATTGTCCACAAGTCTGATCTTGGAGAAAAAACCTCTTGAGGCCTGAATTGCCATAGTAAAAAAACCAAATGTCGCTGCAGCAGAGAAGACTGACGGCATGTCCACTCAGGTTGGAATCATGGGGACAACTCCCATACCTTTCACTCTCCTTTCAGCACCCTTTTCAGCACTTTCCAACTCATTGACTCATACTTATTTCCAGTCCCATTCTCATTTAAATATAAACTAATGAATATACAAAGCGCTTCCCTAAAGGTTAAATTGCTGGGGAATGTGTATTGTGCGTGGAGGTGTGAGGACGATGCTGTTTGAAGTATTGTGTCGAGGTTGCTTTTACTGTCGTCATTATCATTCAACCACTGTTGGGGTTCTGGGCCACTCTTGTATGTTATATAAGAGTACAAAAGTAACAGAAGACAATAGAGAAAGGAATATCACAAGTATCCACAGGAACTATTTCATAGCCACGATTATAAGAGAATGGCGATTTTATTGTGACAGACCTCATGAAATAGTTATTTTTATTGTACATATTTACAAATTTGCCTTGAGGAATTATTATTTAAAAGTAGCCGGTTAAGAAGGTTTTTAGGTATTTTTCTTCTTCTTTGAACCACGTTTTAAGGTCGTGAATATCAGTAAGCTAGTGCTGGTCACTCAGGATCAGGATTTGAAGCTCGTTTTTTCTACGTCGACCCATCAAGCTTACATTTAAGCCTACCGACTATTGCTCTGTAAACAAAATATTGTTATAGGCAATTTATATATCTTCTGGCACGTTTTCATGGTTCAGTTTATATCTTTCATAGTCGTCCATCTGGTACATGATGAACTTGTACTTGTCTCTATTGAATAACCTCCAGCATACTTCTCTGAGCATTGGTTTTTTTGTGTGTGTTGCACATTATGTAAATTACATGTGATCTGAAGTTCACCAATTGTTTAGACTGGACTGTACTGATTAGAAAACAGTGGCCAAAGTAATTGAGGCGATGGAGTGCGCGTCACAGAAAACTAAAACTAAATTTAACTAGATCATGTCTGACAAAGCGCCCTTTTGTAACACATTAGACAAAGCGCATCCTTTAGAAGAGCGAAAAACAGTGCTGGTCATGTTGCGTAGGACACTGCCCTATCTTGAAAGCTCGCTCACCACAGATTGGCGAGTTGTATATTAAACGTTTGTATCCAGTGGTACGAGTGCTTCAAATTGATTGGGCGCATTAACGGTAGTGGTTCAGGTACAAACATACATGTTCCTTCACATTAAACATGTACGCAAGATTTTGTAGCTGTGAACAGTAATTCTATAAATTCGATTGGACTAATCAAACTCTTGCATTCGTCATTTGCAGCATAACTATTGATTTTCCTGCCGTCGATAGGAAAATTATGTCAATGTCTGATTCTCTTCGACACTATATCTAGGAGGATGCATTGCAGTGCAGCCATATCCATAATAATTGTCCAAATACTAAATTATGCATAAGGGTTTTTAATTCATTTGTGTTTTAAAAGTATTGTAATTTCTTTGTATTTTAAAAGTATAAAACAAGGCAGATAAAATGCTAAACTTTCTAAAGATTCTAGGAATTGTTACAGTTTTAATGAAGCAATTCCGTTTAATTAATGAACTTTTCCCGGAAACCACCTAAATTTTTAATTTCCCCATATTTTAATTAATATGCTCTATTAGAACCTGTACCTACATAATTCTTGCCAGTTTTAGAGCATCCCTCAAAAATAAGGATACTAATCTGAGTCAGTGAATGTTCTCTGGCCCCGGGGCCCAATGTCCAAGCTGCTCTCTACTGGAACCTCTGACAAGGAACTGCAAAACAATTTTAATTTATTTACCATGTGCCGGAACCAAAACACAGAACAAAAAATGTTGACTGACATACAAAGGAGATTCGAAGTCTCTACAAGACAGTAAAATCGTGCCGACAGAGTTTCCTTGGACAACAAATATGGATGCAGTTATAATCCAAACAGCGCCTTTCCCCGGGGAAATTCCAAACTAATTGTAGAAAAATTAATACAATTTTAACTATACGCTTTGGAAAAGTGGAATTAGTGGGCAGGGGGTTAAAAATGACACCTCAGGTAAATTAAAGTCACGCTGTGGTATAATGCATCCTTGTAAAGTGTTTGTGGTTACAGCGCCAGTGCCGTAATTACAAAGAGGTATCAAGGAGAGGTCACGCTCTTCACTGTTCAACTATAACAATGCGAAACAAGTACGTGTTGTATACGCAAACAGGGTTTTAAAGTGTCTAGAGTATGGGATACTTTGTCTCTGCATGAGAAGGCTTTTTAATGCAGGAATTGTTCCACCTGGCATCAGTCTTCGCGGCCGTGTCTTTGGGACGATTAAGTAATTCATTGATATCATTCACCATGTACGTATCGAAAAGGTAAAAAGTCTGGAATCGTTGAAAAGATGATGAAGAAAATACTTCAAGCTGTCCAAGGGACAATGTACTCCGTGGCTGACTTCGCGCTTCGTTGAAGTTTTCATTATAGGCATTAAAGTGAAATACTTAAACCATTTTTTTTAGGGAATTCTTGTAAAATCATTTTTCCATATCATTGTTCTCAACAAAATGAATGTAAATGAAAGGGTGTTCTTTTGTGCAGGAAGTACTTGATTTTGCTTTCTTCTCAAAGCCAAAACGGCCATTAAACGATTTCATGCTAGAATTCCCCTACTGAGAAATTTTTAAAATAAAAAAAATGTCCCCTCCAAAAATTTCTCATAGATTGATCCTCCATCTCAGATTACTTGAACTACACCCGCTAACCTCCCCCTACCAAAAAACAGGCACATTAACATAATGCACAGGAACCATATTAAAGTAAATATACAGAGATTAAATTCTGCATGGCCACTTTATCGTAAAATAGTCCAGGTATCAAGAGGATAATCATGAAATCTCTACATATCTAGGATAGGGTTAAATTATTTCAGCTTTGGCCAGCTGTCGATTGTTCTATGACACATTGAAGATTTTGGTAAAAGTTCAGCGGCATACAGTTACAGTGCACAACACCTTACACGAATTTTAATTGGACTCAATCTTGTCACGTCTATTTTTTTCAGGAAGAACGTGCGCTTCGCTTGCGGCTTTTGTACGTTTTCTAATAAGGGTGATCACTGTTAAATTATATTTTAAATCTGTCAGAATTAATTTCAGTTACCTCGGTTATGATTAGCTATCTGTATATCGAGATAAAACATTTTTGTCAAATGATTGATGCTTTGGTAAACGCAGGGCAACATGGTGTGGGACGACAGAAATGCTTTTTGCTTAATGGAAGCCTTGTGCTGTCTCTTTAATGTATATGTGTTGTGATATTTCATTAGAAACGCCTGTTGAAATAGTGTCTGCCAGTCGCAAATGTCATTGGTTGATAATCAAGCAGTCATCTTCCTCCCATGTCAGGGAACTGGCAAGATGAAACAAACAAGGTCACACTATATCAATATTCCTCAGTAGCTAGGGACGATTTTAGAGAAACAAAAAAGTTTCAAAGCAAAATCACCGGTCACTGTCCATATTAGATTAGATATTTTTGGGAAAGACAGATCAGGTTTGTATCATAAAAAGTGCGAAAATACTGAAAGAGGTTTTCCTACAATGAAGCACAACCTTGGTCGAAGCTTTTTTAAAAAAAAATGATACTTCAAATGGTTTTCTGTGGTTAACTTAGCCAGATTATGCGGTCTTCTTTTATAAAATAAATACGTTTCGGCGGCTCACTTTGTTTTAACGAAAGAAATAAGAATGGATACTTATTAACGAAGAACAAGTAAATATAACCACCTGGGTTATGGCCCAAAATATGTAAATCATAGATCAATTTAAGGTCCCCGTAGCAAACCCATTAGCTGTATACTATTGCCAAATCTGGTTGGCCATGAGAAAGAAATGTGTAGTAATACAAAAGAAAAGACTGAGTATTATTTCGTTAATTCAATGGTCTTTATAAGAAAATGACTACTCTCGTTGCGTTTATACAGCTGCTTATATCTAATAAACCGAACTCCAAGCTATACTACAAAGCCAAACATTTACACACACGTACGCAGTATTGAAATTGATATATTTTCAGGGGGGCAACGGATTCTGTCGAAAACACCGGGAGAAGATTGCTCGTAATAGCTGTATGCTGTTTCAGGTTAATTTGCTGTTGTGTTACAACACCTGTAATTTCTACAAGAATGCAATAATGGTCATGCTTAACATTTCCACATTATTGACGTTACATTCTGCGTAGCAGTTTCTGAAAGAGGGTGAAGATTCCCAAGATATAACAATGAGAATAGTTAGCTGCTAAGAAATGTTATTCCTAAAGCAATTACTGAAGATAAACTCAAGGGGTATTAAGAGGGTGTCAAACAAATGAATCTGTTGAAAGTGCATAACATTATTAACAACCTGCCGGTTGTTGTTGCTGCTGCTGCTGCTGTTGTTGTTGTTGTTGATACAAAATGCTAACTGAAGTGAATTAATCTGAAATAAATTAGTTTTTAGTTCTTTATCTACGGCACAACCGCGTTTCTGCATCTTGTGGATAACACACCTATATTTCCTGCATTTGCAGATACGTGCTGTAACAATATTTGTTTTTTACCTTTATGGCCCTGCGACCTCTCAGTTTTAAATGTTGAAGTAGTAATGCTTTGCACAAAGGACAAGATTTATGGGAACTTGAGTGTCGCGCATGTGTACTTGTAAGCTTGAACACAAGCTGGCTGTCTGTGCATCTGTCACCCAGTTCAGACCGAGACGGACACTCGAAGGGGGAAGAACTCGAATACTGCGTTTTCTGAGGGATTTCTCTTCTTTTTCATTCTATCGTTCACTAATAAACTTTTTAAAATTAGCTCCAACATTGACCTCCAATTTCCTAAGTTTCAAACGATAATTTTAGTTGTTCGATTTCTATGTAGGAGCCGTCTTTCTATAGAAGTTCAAAATTGAAAAAAGTTCCTTTCGATTAGTCTAGAAAAGCAGGCCGTAAAAAATCCAATAAGCAAACTTCTAACAATTATTTCATCATACCTACCCTCAAGCTCGCTTCTCTAGCTTTTCTTATGAGTTTGTATTTGCAAATAAAAGATGATCTTTCAGGAAGGGACAACAGACCAGACTTGTGAATGAATGCATCAGAAAACGAAACGAAAACTTTTGTCTTTGTGTTAAAATATATCCCTATTTTGGCTTCTACGATTTGGTTAACTTGTCGGTTGAAATGCTCAGAATGAATGTAGACATAGGTATAGATAGCTATCAACGCAAATTCTCTACGGAAAGTTGTATCTAAATTTTGAAATGTCTTTTTTTTTTTCAAAATAGAATAATTTATACTAAATGCACTCTTGGCGACGGGGAAACGAAATGCAGCCCTATGTTAACCAGATTGGATTATAATGAATTGAACCGAATGTGTGGTCATGAAATTGAATTTTGCTGAAATTGGCAAAAAAAACTAGAGTTGCGCAACGATGGCTGCACAGCCTAAAAAAGAATCGCCAAGCAGTAAGGATTGTTTTGCTTTTTGTTGTTAAGCTAACACTGACGTAAACTCCCACTTGCAATTATTAGTGATACGAAAAGGTTCTCTCGTATCTTCTTTTTTTCGATTCTATTCAAATAATAAAGTGTAAAGCTCTGGATCGATGATATCAGTGATAGGTCAATAAAACCTACTGAAATGAGTCAGGTTTGTTTCAAGGGAAATACGAACATGTTATCTGATGCATATTGTATAAATATCTCAACCTTACCGTATTCCTCAGGCCAAGGTAGACATTCACAGTCCACACAGAAAGCCAATTCGGTCGAATTTCCCAAGTACTCTTTCCTCTGAGGGTCGTAACAGTCGTAAATAGCTAAAAGGGAACAATTTTTAAAATATCATGAGAAAGTCTTAAAATCGTGACGGAAAAGCACAGACAAGGAAATTGGGCAAGTCGAGTATGGGTCAAAAATGGCTCTTTAGAACTACAGATTTACGCGGAATAAAAAAAACTAGCATCTGCTGAGAAAAGGAAAGACTAAAAAGAAACTTCTACATGAAATACATTTACAGGTATTTATATTTTTAGCATGTTTATTGCTCGCTAGTCCTAAATTACCAACAGCTAAGGATAAAATGGACTCTAAACCATTGCAAAACGTTGCAAAAACTATCCTGTCGCAAAAATAAAGATGCAAAGAGTAATGTTTAGCCCAAGACATTATAGACTGCATGTATTACACTACAACATGGAAAAGGTAGAGGAGTAGAGAAAGAAAGTTGGGTTTTTAAAATTGACTTTGGGCTGTTAAGGGAGAGTTGTTTCCTTAAAAAAATCCCTATTCATTTTCCTTATGTCTTTTCATTTGATCATCAGTTTACTGTTAAGCGCACATCTCAACGCGCATGCGTGCTAGTTACCAAAGCCTTTGACCTCATTCTTTACTTTCGTTTGTATTTAATTTTAGCATCAACGGTATGGAAACTAGACGTTCCAAAGTCACATTTTGAGGACAGGAAGGACAAAAATATCAACCTTTCCCATAACGGGTTAACCCGCGTAAATGTTAACAATAAGGGAACGTGATATTTAAGGTCAGAGACTGTCGCACTGAACTGAAGCCTAAAAGATCTACGCGAGGTGAATACCTTTGCATGCCAAGTTTAAAATAAACAAAGAGCCTCCTCTTTTCCGGTTGAAAACCCGCAGAATCCGGCCCTTTGTCTTAAACTGCGGTTATATTTCAATTCACCTTACCTGAAACGAAGCGTAAAGAGATCAAAAGAACTACGAATCCAACAGCGCGCTGGACCAGAGTTGCCGCCGGCTCCATAACCACTTACTCCCCACGGTAAACGACGTCTGTGCCCGCTGCTGTCAGTCTCCACCTGAGCCTTTTATTAACGGCAGTGATTTTTACGAGGTTGTTCGTCCGATGTGACCTGGGTTGAAGTGAGGGTACTTTGTTAATGATTTAGGAGGTGTTTTATGGTTTATTTCAGCACAGGTGAGGCCAGGTACTTTCATCATAGTCCAGGAGGGTAGTTGATTACTTCTCTCCGAGTCATGTTCATTTACTCGATTTTTTTCTAATGTAAAGTTCGCATGTATTCAAAGGTAATCTATTGAACAAGGGCAATTCCCAGTCCATTAGAGAAAAAATATGAAACAAACGGTTTAGAGGACGGACGTGGTCCGAGTGGCTTAAAGTAGAAGGTGAAAGTTTGTTTAAAATGATACTGCAGTAATTTTTGAAGGCCAAATGAAAAAGGTCATAGGTTGAAGAACAGTGTCAAATAGTCTAGACGAGTGGTTTTCTGCGTGTCAACGTTCTCGAAAGTAGTGCTCTATAGTCATAATTGCATCTGACTTCACTCTGACCAGTGGAGTTAAATTCCGCCACTAGTCCGTGTGCAAGAAAGAAGACTACCAAATCACGGTCAACCTTACCTACAAACATTCGATGATTTGACTCAGCATAGGACGAGTTGTTATGCACAGCCGATGAATGAAAGTGTCTGCATGACGCACAGAAATGGATATTAGATTTGACTCAGCAAATCGGTTGGTGCTGTCATGACGCGGCCATTATATTCAACAGTGAGTGTCAAGGACTTCGGCAAGTTCTGGGTCAAGAAACTCAACAGGTTCGTTGTGTTCAAATCAGTGGAGCGTTGGGTGCACGGTTACGTTGCACGATGTAAAATCGCGTTTTCGCAAATAAAACCAAATACAGCTGTTTACGATCGCTTTCATGGAGCATACAAAACAAGGGCAGCCTTAATTGTCTTTGCGTCTTTGTATGCGCTTAAACTAGTTGGAGATTTTATTCAATGCGTTACTGTTTTCGGGCCATTATGCATTTTTGGGAGAGTTGGTGTCCACTTTTCGGCTTTTGAAATTGCAATTTGAAACAAAATTCGACATACATTTGTAGATTTTTTTTCAAAAATATTAAAAACTGTGTCAGAGAGAAGTTCATTATTCTCTGATATTTGCATTCAAGGCGGCATCAGGAATTCAAAGGAAGGCTAGCTCCAAACAATGCGATAAATGGGGACTGAGTTTTTGGTTTCTTTGAACGAGTCATAAACTGGCTACACCTGTGCCAGGAAGATGTGCACGTAAGCCGAACTGGGGTCTCCACAGCCTAACATTCAACCATTCGCTGTATTCGCCACAGCACACCATTCACCCAAAATGTCTGTACCACGGGACCGGTGTGGCGGTCTCAGCTATCTTCCGGTCTCAGCGGTCCCCCTTACCAAATATGGTAAAATACGTCACGCCATCTCTGCGAACAACAACGGGAAAGTCGTCCGTTTAAAGTGGCGTGCTGAGCAGTGCAGTCCATGCGTGCTTCACGTTGTAGGCCTACGTGACGTGTACTGTACACAGGCCTACACCAAAGATAATAGCACCGCTCAGCACGGAAGACCAACGAGACCATGCTTGTGTCGTGCTGAAATGTCCGGCTACGTCAGACGGGACCGCTGAGACCGGGAGACACCTCAGACCGCCACACTGGTAGTCTTGGAGTTAGTAAAAGAGCTAGTATAAAGACATTTCATCTGCATGGATAATTTGTGCATTAGCCCCGGCTTTGATTTCCAAGGATATCAACCGTGGGAAAGGTCATCATCAACTGATTTGATACACGGATAGTAGCTGCTATTCCGGAAGTTATGAGGGCGTTGCACTTATCTGCCAAGACAGTTGACATTTTCAAGATGTACATGTACTTTGTGTCAGGGCAGATTCTAATTTTAAGAACGGGTCTTGACATTACACCGTCGTGTATTTATACCAAATATACAGTATTATGAATATTGGCCTACGTCGTGGTAAGGGCAAAACCCGTCATTAAAACAGTGCGATCTGTCTGGTATACGGTCTATTTGCTATAACTTTACCTTGGAAATCGTTGAGGGGGTAGTTCTGCTGGAGAGAATACTGTGTATACAAATTCACTGAATAGGCCACTCCAAGAGTGGCAAGTGAGGGCGCTGTGGAATCCCTAAGGATGAATAAAGCCAAGAACTTGTTTTCCGTTGAATGTCGTTTTATGAAAAAGAACGTTTTATCTTAGTGAGTTTTACACTATTCTGAATTCATTTCCAGCTAGGGATGAAAGTATGTTTCAAATGTACAATGACTGTTTTTCACTACGGTTATAGAGAAACGAAACGAGGTGTTAGTTGGAAATCATGTCACTTTTGTGGTACCGTAAAAAAGTTGACTACTGCCATCAACATTACAGTCGCTGTCAAAATACATAACTCTTCTAACACTGCTCCAGTTTCCTTTCGAAATAATAGGCGCTTCCTCCCCAACCCATCGGCAATAATTCTTAACATTTTATTATCTCTAGGGCTCCTTTTCGAAATGGGTACTATTTGGGGCTTTACGTATTGCGCAGGCCAATACAGGATAGGCAGCTCCTGAAGTGTACCCATTTAAACATGGCTTTGAATAAACCAAGACAATGAGACGTGAGTGCAGCGTTATTTGTGCCGTGTTAGAATACCAGTTGTACATAAACTGTCACTTTGAATGACCTGCCATCCTGGCAAACATGAAATTCCGTTGTCCTTAATGGCTTATTAATGTTTATAATCACCATTATTTTAATGAGTGTGTTTTTTTTTTCAAATTTCTTCAAAGAAGTAATATGCACACGTTACCGTTGAATGCGTTCCATTTTATTTCGTGTCTGTCTGCACTTTCTATACAGGTCCAAAGGGCTACAATAGAACCAAAAAATACCCAAAATGTTGCTATTATCCAAGGTAATGGATGTTGGTTTTTCCCCATACAGAAACCTTATACAATTACGGCGTGGTTAATTACTTCCCTTCGAATTATTTGTCCCAACTAAAGCACGTCACACGTGGACGGGCCAGATAAGTATTCTGTAGGCCCTCCTGGCACCAGCAGCGATTCCACAAAGCACTGGCAAGCGCCGGACCCTTACATCTTAATGTTGATGGAAGTTGTACAACATAATCATATATCATAAAGCTGGGTACTGACTAATTAAAAACTTTTTTTCATATTTGAAAAGTTAAGAGAACCTATAAATGTATTTGTCGATATTCTTGTTGTAACATGCGCGTCTTTCTGATAGGCATTTCATCTCAACCTGCAGTGTGTGCACGACACAAACTTCCTGCCTAATTAACCAGTTTGTGATGAGTATGGTGATTACTGGCATGTCAACAGATGTAATTAAACACTCTCTATTTTGCTTTGACTTGTCAGTCACACCTCGTATCCTGCGGCCACTACTGCCATTTTTGTTTAAATAGCAACGGAGACTGAGAAAACATGAGACTGAAGTTTCACAAGCATGATCGTGTCGTCACAGATCATGTGACATCCGATGTATACATTATGATTGACGTATTCAAGTTTAGACGTGGGCTCTCCACAATATCGCTTGGGGATCATACTCATAACACGCAGTGATTTAAACCCTAAATAACTTGCATCGACCACTGCATGAAGCTCCACGTCGCTCCCGCCGTTAATGAGTATATCCCTTTCGCGCAAACCTGCACATAATCCGCATCAGAGCTCGTACATTAAAAGGCATCAGTTCATTTTTAGACGTTCTGGGAATGACGTGCTGAAAAGAATCCAGTCCAATTTGTGTACGCCGACCGCAAACATTTTCGGCTACTTGCCAAGACGGCCTCTCGGCACATGCTACCGTACAGCCTGTTAATTAACCAATGCAGTATGGCTAACGTCTGCCTACCTGGGCTGAGTTTTTGGGTAAGTGAAACTCTTATCTCGTAAATCCTCCAAACCGCACGGCTCCATGTCTTGCTATACGGGATATTTTGAGCAGCACTTTCGTTAAATGAGGTAGAAGTTATTCTCTTCTACTATTAACCCGCGATTTTAATTTTAAAAGACTTTTGAATGAACCATTGAAGTGACCCGATTCTGTTGTTAAACTATTGGCAATTTGAGCCCCTTCAAACAGAGTTCTGGGACCGGTAAGACGACACGAGACCCAACGCTACGGGTGTATACGGTATCTTACTGCTCCAACATGGCCAGTGGTTCTTTCTGTTGCAATGTTTGACTCAGGGCTTGACATTTTCATGAATTAGTACTTTCCGTTACACCGTTTCTCTCATTCCCTCCTTTCAGGTTGTTAATTTCCTGCTGACCTTTTGGGCTTGCCGACCTGCTGAAGGTAAGCAGTATTACATGTTTTGCTTCAATCAAACTGTCTTGTTCATTTATAAGGTGGTAATCTGCTTTTGTATCGAAAGGGGATATGAATCATAAAGTCCAACAATAGCAATGATGACTGTTGTGTCGTAATTTGGTTGCGGAAATATTACCCCAAAGGAGTGTCGGTGAATGTTTCTTACAGCTGAAGGCTGTTTCTGTCAACTTAACATCCTAGCTGTCTCGTGACAGATTAATAGAAATTACATACCGGTACGATTTACAAGAAGGGAGGTTCGTACATTTTACTGTGATCGCATCAAAGTAATTATAGCTAGTTTTACAGAGCATTCTAAATAATAGTCATCCGTAACCGTTCCCGAACGTGCAGTTACGTTTCTCGCGATATGTCTGTTCTTATGGCATCGAAGTTTCCCAGTATTTATGAATAGGGTGTCCAACCATGTACGCAAGACATCTAAAGACAAATGCATTCTTTTCGGCACCATTAACAAGAAAGTCAATAATGAACAATAAAATGCATTGTGTTGATGTACCAGGGGGATTTTTTTCCCCGCGAACTGACAAAAAAAGAACATGTCTTGCAAAACAGACATTCAAGATAGACGCGTTTAAAAATACTCCCTAGTTCATAACACATATTTAGCTACTTTGTTGTTACACATTGAGCAGTTTTTCGCACAGTCATAAAATGTAAGAGTTTTAAAATGCTACTCAATACTGGCACAAATGTTGTTTTAATTTGAAGGTTTTTCATTGATTTTTTTTCCACTTTGTGAAACAACAAAACCTGGATGTCTTATTTTTTCCTGTTATACATTGAATACTCTGTCACTTCGTAAATACAATACTCGCGTAAAACGTATTACATTTTGTTACAGTTCAGGACTTGCGATTATATTTATGTTCAACTTCGTTTGCGCCCATGCATACACTCCTATCCTGATTCGTACTGAATATGCTATTCCTATTGTTTCTATTTTGTCCTGCTAACAGAGTGACTTTTGGACACTTCTTGAAAACAGATAAACACAGAGAGCCTGCTTTTTATCAAACGTTTAATTACGATTAATATGAAAGTTAACAACATTTTGCTTTGAACTTTGCCAAGTTGTTCCTTGAACCAACTGTAGGCTCCCCTATTTATATGGCAGGAAAAACTCAAGATCAAAATTTTTTCTAGGGTTTTTATTTCGTGAAACACCAACGAAATAGTATGGAATCTGGATAGCGCTAAGTGAACAGATTTTTTTGTTTTTGATAGCACATGGATTTTTTGTATTTTGTTACCATTTTGTGGCGTTTGTCGCTGATTATGTAGAAACACATCTTATAATTCGCCATTAATCCGTTGGCACAATGTGTCTTCCGTAAAATAGGAATAATTTAAATAATATAATAAAAATACAATAATTAAACTTAGCAACAAAATTACGTGACTTTTTAACAACGGTCTGATAACATTTAAGCCTGTTACAACCCAAGCGTACGTCCACCTCAGTTCAGTACGCCTTTTTTTTAATTAAAATTGCATTATAATTATGTTGGATGTAACGCAGCAAAATTGTCAATATTAGCTGACTACATTAGATGCCCCCTGGTGGAAAAGATTCAATGTTTATTCTGGGACTGTTTTCAGCAATCTGTGTCTGTGCAGCTAGGTCTTCGGTTATTGCAAACAAGCAGACATGTCCGGAAGATGGCAGAATGTCTCAAACGATGTTTGAAGGGAATGTATTCATTGCTTGACTAACGCCGGATGGAGAATCGATTCCGTGGATCGATTCTTACTGTTTGCCCACCCCGTCTCCACTCGCTAAAAAAAAAAAACAATAGGCAGTTGGCAATATTTATTCACCCGCATCAATTAATTACCCGGCTGACGACTGTCACAAGGTTTCGTTTGCTCAATCTCTTTGTCGATGAACACGTTTGAGTTTCGGGTCCATTCAAGTCCATACAGTGATGTATCCAGGTTTTGGTCCCGACGGTCCACTTTTTCCTGAAAAGAATTCTCAACAATGACGTTTCAAAATTCCCTTCCTTTAAAAAAAACAAAGTACCGCCAGTCCCCCTCCGTTTTGGATTCGCAACTGCTGGGAAAGGATGCATGCAATAGAAAGGCGTATTTTTTATGATCATTAATCGCCACCATGATGGCAAATGCTTTTATCGTTTTATTTGTTAATTCTTTTCGCTTCTAAAAGTCTCTCACCCATGCACAAGCACCGCAGCTTGGCGTTAAAAGATGAAGGGTTGAGACAAAGCAGGAGAGGCCCCCGATGAAATTATTTGAAATCCAGGACGGACACTTCTTTACAAAATTAATGTACGATTTACAAACATTTTTCTCTGAGGTAACTATTGAAACCAGGAACAGTTTCAATTTGAAAGGTCTAGAAGCTTTTCGATTACATGTGAATATGAATAAAGTACTTGCTTTGATTTTTATCAGCTGGAAAAAGGAAATGATAGTTTGAAATAGGTGGAGTCTTAACAGCTGTAATATAATACTTAAGTTTATCTAAAATTTCGATCCCAACTGTGAGTACAGTATCCCCTGGGCGTACTCGAATGGTTCGTACTGTTCCCCCACGAATTATCACTGCTTTCGAAATGCAAAGAATATGATTGACGCTGAAAACTTCCCCCTAATGCGAAAAAAGGGTCAATTTTGGGTAGATATTAACAAAATGGAATTGGTATATCGGAAACAGCTGACTGTCCGCACGGATGGGTTCCACATGGGTTGTCCTGTTACGTCTCGATATCGACAGAAAAAGTGCCCTCCCAGGCAGAGGAAGAATGCAGCGCCCTTTACAATGAATCCCAGCTAGCCGTTTTTGAGAGTGATTCGGAAAGGTTTGAAGTTTACAGGGAACTAAGGTAAGATGCTAACGCAACCGTATTTTTCATTTGTTTTGTCTGTAGGGCCTATGTTTAAAGACGTTCACCTTACAACGAGCACTTCAGCAGGTTGTTGACTGCTACGCAAATGTTGACTTGTTTTGAAGATTGTAACAAATCAAAAGTAGTAAATAAAAACGATACTCTAGGCCCTATCACCTTTGCAAAGCAGCAGTTTTCCTCGCTTATTACAGCACACTTTAATTCCTGGATTGTTCAGGTAGCGTTCACATTGCACTGTGGACACTGAACAATTTCCGGCAATTGGTCCCTGATCAGTTGAAAATCCCCGACAGGGAGATTTAGTACAGATTCCATGGGAACAAAAAAAAGAGTCTCTATGAACAAAAAAAAGGAGAAAAACCAAACCTGCGTACACGACCGCATTGTGATCACGGGGTTGCTTAAGCTCATGTCTGCGTGTGGCAAGGTGGGTACGGTAGCTCCAGGATACCACGTATATAATGCAGCTTATACTTAATTGTGGGGAATTGCTCTCTTATCCACAAAGGTAATACCCGATAACTGTAGAAATCGACAGTGATTTCACGAAGAGACAAAAGTCTCGCCAGAGAGAAGAAACATGCATGGTTTCGAGAAAATCCCATTTAAAGTTAGTCTCTTCCTCAGACGCCCATTTCCCCTTTACTTAGCACCTGTCTCATTTAAATAATGCTACTTCATACGAAAGAATGGATATTAAATTACACAAAGCTACAAAATAATATTTAAAGAAGTAAATAAAAAAATGAAAAACAGTTTTTCTAGTTTTGAAAACGCTAAACATCGTGTGACTTTTGCCTTTTCAAAGCTTCCTGAAAAGGGAACGAAGGGTACACACTTTTACCACGACCATGCCAGGTCAAATTGTATATATTTCTGGGGTCTACCTTGAATCTTCGTGAGAACGGCAGATCAAATTTCGCCCACGATGTTGCCCTTCATTGCTATAGCTATACCTACAGAAGACAAATGCGTATCTTCGTGAAAATGAAAATTACAGTCTGTTGAAACTTTGCCACAGATATCATTGTGATTTGATGAAATGGTTACACCAACATCTAGGCATCACGTAGCCTAAATGGTTTTGGAAAAAATGAGAGACAAAATCATGATTTGGACCACTTTGTCTCTGCGTAAAAACTTTGGAACATCGCACACGTAGGCTGCCTTGTAAGGTGATGGATGCGCCCAGCAAATAATGAGCATCTTTGGAAACCAATGGAGTAGACTGCAACTATAACAAAAGCCACACCCCCGTCGTCGTAGCTGGCCATGGACAGCTACATGACTTCTCCCAACATTTTCAGATGGATTTGATAGACAATCTTATTAAACACTCTCTGTAAACAGGGAGAGAGATCCCATCTACTATTTTGAATCCCAACACGGTACGTCTTGTATTTGTCACTCATGCCGTCCAATCCAAGAAGACGTCATTACTCAGAAAATGTACTAGTCCCTAATATTTTCTAATTTATATGGAGGCAACGGGCTTTAGCAGCCCATTGAGAAAGTACAGGGGCATAAATTTCAATGTGACTTTTCTCTTGGCGTCCGCGCCTTTTCCACTTTTGTCTTCAAAAACCCCTCTGAAATCATTATAGCTATTACTTTCTGGTCTCAAATGATTTTACAATGCACTAAATAAAAAAGTCTTTGTTTTCTCTCCGAACGCATGAGGTAAAAAGAAATTAACAAGGCTCCTATCTGACCATGTCCAATTAAATAGGTGTGTACTCTAGGGTACGATGCACCACTCGTAAAGCTAAACTGAATCGCGAGTTGGAGGCTACCTTCAGAACTGGTTGTCACAGTTTGTTTCGTGGTTTTGCCCCTTACGTCGTTGACCAAGAATGATGGATGGCACCCAATGCGTATCGCACATCGAGCTTTTTTTTTTTTGTTCTAAAAAAATTCCTGCCACGCCAGAAAGTAATAGCTGTAATGATTTTAGAGGGTTTTCTAAAAAATAAAAGTGAAAGAAAGCGCAGAAGTTGAGAGTAAATAATGTTGAAATTTGTGCTCCTGTGAATTTTTAATGGGCCGCTAAATCTAGAATTTATTAGTGGACTGATCTATGGCGCCACAATGTCGCACGCATTTTGGAATCTTGAGGCAATTGTGCACAATAGTCCCAACACTCGTCAGTAGAAAAGGGCGGTTCTCACACGCATACCAGTTACCTACGAGCGTGGAGCCTTTGCTGAAACAAGTTCTTATCGGGGACACGATTTCATGCAGCTGTTGGGCAGGGAAAGGTGTCAAACACAGCCACTGCACGTACTTGCTTCGCAGGACAGGTCATCTTCTAGGAATTTACGTTGCGCCTAGTTAACAGCTGATTGTTATTGAGCAGAAAACTTTATTAAGCAAAAATTTCCGCTATGTAGCTTTTTGAAATTAATCGTTGATAGTCTGAAAGTAAGTTTTGAAAAAGGTGTCACTTATTTATATTTTTTCTCTTATATCCTGCCTATCCAGCCTCACGGAGGGGATGCGGTACGCGATAGGTCCATTCCCACCATGCCAGGAGCTCTGTTACTTTCTTATTGGTGAAATAGGTAGCACCTCCCCCAGCATAGGGTCCGTGGCATGTGATATACCCCTCCCATTTGTCTGCGAGGGGGAACTGATTTATGAAGGTAAACAGTGCTTAAACCAAAAGAATAAATCGACTTAATCCTAATGAGACTAGAATCATCTGTGATAAGTCAATATGACATGTCGCCTACGCAGTGAAACGATTGAGTTGTTAGTCAGTCAGTAATTAGGGAGTATGAAAAAGGGTTATCTGATTCGCAATTTAAAAAAAAATTGCATACACGGGCGATTCACAGTACAGTGAGCCACCAAGAGGTTGACATAGAAGGCCTTTTTGCAGTGCATTGTGGGAAATTGGTCTACGAATTCTCTTTACTGGCTGTGCACGGGAAAACTTGAATTATTTCTGATGTTTGTCCGGGAAGAAAACTCGTAAGTGTATTTCAAGTAACGATTTTAATTAGTCCTATCTTCTTCTGTGGTGGCGCCCCAGGCCTCTCCTCACTGCTAAATTCAGCCAATTTCAGTCATCGACCACAAATCAAACACTTGTCAATTTTTACGGCACATTGGCTGACAGAATTATCGCCAACCTTAGGACCACCTTCTTTGCCCGCTTTCCTGCGGAGAGGTGCGTGGCACTGAAAAGCACCCACTTCGAACTTGTATTCGACATTTTGGTTGCACTACTGGCATAGCTATTACTGTTGAAAACATTTCGGTGGACGGTGGATTTCTTCGTGTAACGACAGAGGATTTGGTTTTTGTCATATCAGATCCACACCCCACCGTCAACGTGACTACATCTGCTCTCTCCCCTGATTCCATCACCGTATCTTGGTCAAGACCAGCCACAGGCGACCTCACTGGGTTTCGAGTGACTCTTGACGCTGCTGCAAGTGTACATCGGGCTGGACAAGCTGACGTCAACGCCAGTGGCACATTGGAAGCAGTGTTTACTGGGCTCAGTGGCGGGACGCGGTATACAGCTGCTGTAATCACAGTCAATGGACCGAAGGAAAGCGACTCTGTCGTAGTGTCTGCTTCAACATGTGAGCCAAACAGCTGTTCCACTATTCCTTGTGGCTAAAATGCT
Organism: Acanthaster planci; assembly: GCF_054643075.1. NCBI lineage: Eukaryota > Metazoa > Echinodermata > Asteroidea > Valvatida > Acanthasteridae > Acanthaster > Acanthaster planci. The sequence goes on from NC_141796.1 coordinate 2,844,180, forward strand.
CCCCTGTGAAGAATACAATCTGATTATAATTCTTAGGAAACAACATAGACAGTCCGTGCCTTAAATCAAAATCTAACAAAACATTCCGGGTTTGTTTGTTTGTTTGTTTGTTGGGGTGTTGGGGTGTTGGGGTGTTTGTTTGTTTGTTGGGGTGTTGGGCTGTTTGTTGGGGTGTTGGGGTGTTTGTTTGTTTGTTTGTTTGTTTGTTTGTTTGTTGGGGTGTTGGGGTGTTTGTTTGTTTGTTTGTTTGTTCAAAATTAAAAGGTTTCTGCATGAGCAAATTCCTAATAATAGGCTTTTAACTGCGGTGTCCACTGCCTCATTCGAACCAAATATTTGACCCGTTGGTCGATTAGTTAGATTCTTACATTACCTTAGCCAGTTCCAAATCCCATCAGAGCTGAGGTGTTTGGGTTAAACAGTTCCTGGAAAGCACTGACAACTTGCCTTCTTGACAAGTGAATCTTGTCTTTAGAGACACTCGAGAAAAACAAGTTTTATCTTTTCAACGTGACAATCTTTTCCTGTGAGTTGCATCGGCAACTGAGCCTGACGATAAAACGGCAGCTTTATTTTGCTTCCTAAGTTCCAAACCAGATCCCGTGTCTTCAGACCGTGGCCGGAGACAAAGAGATCGCTGTGTCCTGGGTCCAACCCACCGGGGGAGTTGACGGGTACACGCTGGAGCTGAGCGGCATGGGTAGCAGGAGTCAGCAGGAAGTCAGCGAGGCAGCAGACATCAACGACGGAGAGGCCCTTGAGTACGAGTTCCGAGAATTGAGGAAGGACTCTACCTACGACTTGGTGGCCTACGCTTGGGTACGGTACAACGGGATAAAACTGTACTCTGCTACGGTTGAATACCAAGTGACAACGAGTGAGTTGACTGTTAGAATCCAAAGAGAATAATAGGCAATGGCAATTTCTGGAGGCTCATTCGTGGCAAAAATTAAGTTGTCACAAATGGGTTGAACCGAATATGGGAGCAATTTGAACCTTCTAATAAAGGACTTTTAAAAATTAATATAGCGATTGTTTGCCGGTGACCAACCGTATTCATTCAAAGTCACTAGTTAAGCAGCAATGCCAAACAGCTTTCGTAGCAAGACATATGACAGGTTTAACAATATTGCCTGACATCTCGAAATATTAGCGTCTTGTTTGTGAGACAGCAAATTTTGACGAAATGCAAACTATTACCCTAAGTCCCTCTTGTTTTCTACTCACAATACCAACATTAAAAATCGTCGCATTATAAAGAAGTTTGCTTTAGCACTATCGATATTATTTCATATCATTAATCCATATACCTTCACTATTAAACTGTTCATTTGTAACATGTATCGAATTGCACAATTTCATACATCAATCCAAGAAATTAGGAAGGTCATGTTTTGTCATGGTCACTCAGTCTGGTGCTCTGAGCCTTCGCGCGTCCAGATCGCTCTTATGGAAGCTACATGTAATTTCTACACATAACATCTTCGAGCCCTTGGTGGTTAAATTCGTTTGGGTAATCACGAGACTCAACGCTTTCGTTGCTCGTAACGCATGCACAATGAATGCACGTGCTTTCGGAAGACCCACAAAGCTTTACGCGCCTCAGTTGTGACGTATTTCCTTCACAAAACACAATGTAAGGGCGCTGGGGACAGCTGAAGTTGTTGCCTGTTTATTTTGGCGTAAAACCAACTGTTATTCCCATCTTCGAATCAATCCAGCGTCTAAAAACAGTCAGGAGGAAGCCTCAGCGCCTTGTGATCTAATTGTATCCACTGCTGAAGCATATCCCCCCGGCACCACCGAGGTTCATACCCACGCAGACTACACCACACCTGCTACATTCTGTCCAGAGGTCAGTCAAAGTGATTGCAATACATGAACGTTGGAAGCGGTTTAAAAACGGACATAGGAAATAATCCATCCCAGTGTATGTAACCGGGGCCAGATAAATTGTTTGATTGGCACTAGACACCTATATTCTGTATAGGATACTGAGTTTTCTGTCAATTTGTGAAAATGCCGTCGACTTATTAATTTCCTTAGCCTCAGTTATATTTAACCATTAGTGTGGTTGTAAGAAAAATTCATGTGAAGATGGAACAACGCGAAACTGCCTGACAGAAAAAAAGTAACGCCTTAGCTTTCACCATACCAATTGAAGTCAAAGTCTGCGAACGGAACACTCGTAAATATTATGCATGAAAGTACAACTTGAAGCCAACTTTATGTATAAAAACAAAGGACAAAACCATAATTGCTTATTAAGAGGCGGAAAACATTGATTCTGTTTTCGTAATGAACAAGGCTTCTTTGCCTCATGTGCCCAGTTCCATTCGCCATATTCTTTGTTCCGTATCACTCTTATTGGGGCTTATTTAATCTTCGTAGGTTGATTTTGACGAACCAACAACTGTGCCACGTACCACGCTCGACGCTTCAACCCCCGCAAGTACAACTTCAACAACGATGGGTCAATCTGGCAGAGCAAATGGGCAACAGTCAGGTGCAACTACATTGGCACCCTCCACAACGTCAGAACATCCTCAAACAGTTGAGTCAACAACTGAAGGACAAATTACCCTCTCGTTTTCATCAACGGAAGGCATTCAAGCAGCACCATCAGTGAGCGCCACCATCCCTACTCTGCCAATCATGCCAACTTCAGGACAAGTACAGACAGCTGGATCAACTGACGGAGAAGCAACTTCCAAAGTGTCCACAACAAAACGTCACATGACATCTGCCATGGCCTCAACCCAGCCGCCATTGCACGCAGCATCTCTTGTGACTTTTGAATCAATGCCTACAGAGGCGTCAACAGAATCGACCACATTTCAACAGACAACACAACAGAAAATGTCTACCATACTCCACTCCAACCACGTTAAACATTCAAAAAGTGTAGGAGTCACAGTGGATTTATCAACAACGCCATCCACACAATCTATCGTCAATCAACAAACAGAGGAAACAAAAGCAAGCACCGTTGCTGTGCTCACGTTGCCCATAACACCCCATTTTGCAATTGAAACAACCACAAAAATATCCAGCCCAGAAAGTGACATGCAAAAAGTAACACCAGTCGTGGAGTCGCTGGAATCAACCGCAGACGCACATACTGCATCGGAAACAATCAGCACAGCTCATGTATCGTTGGAACCTCAAATGGTTTTACCAATTTTTGCATTCCGTACCTCATCTCAAACTACTAGAACCACGACAGACATAGTTTCCACCGAGAGTTACAACTCCCTTGATCCTTCATCTTCAGCAGAACACATTTCTGCATCCGAACTCTCCGTCACAACCTCTTCCTCAATGCTGCGCACAAGTACGAGCGTTGAGTCATCAACAGAATTCGTCGATGACGGCCTTTCCTTGGCGCTACCTACAGGATTATCGACGCCTAATCCCACTTCTGCAGCCAATCGTAGGCCCGATCGTCCGCCTGGTCTTGATTTACCGACTGTAAAACTAACTGATCAACCGTTCAAACTCACAACTGCTATGGACATTATAACAGAACTATTTAAAAGCACGGGTGATGACGAAGGGATAAGCACTACAGTGATGTACGACGTCCAAAACTGGACTAAAATATCAATTTTCGATTTGCAAAGATGTCTTGTGTCTACTTCATCGTCAGGGACCAAAGGTACGTTTAAACTGCGACAAAAGAGCAGACACAGTACTTGCTCAATGAAACTATCCGGTTTAAAATGAAGGAAAAATGATGCTCTAGTATTAGACGTCTCACAGGCAGTTAATACCATGCATTTAAATTTTCGTACGAATACTTTCCCTAATTTTTACAGAGTGTCATGTACCATCTCACCCTATTCCTCCAGAGAAACTTAATGACTAGTTTGTCATTCGTCTCTTTTCCTCCCCAATTCCCATTCAATTAAAAGCTTTATAACCTAATCTTATAAGAATCTTGTTTTTCCAGGTCATAATTCAATGTTTACAACGAGAAATGGCGACACAGTAACCGAACTCATTGTCTCTATTTTGGACGTCTTCCTGAATAAGGTTTGTCTTTTTCTCGAACGAATGGGTCCATTAATTGTTTTTGGCACTCCTCTGCCATTCCTGGTTAATCAGATTGACTTTTGTTTCATTTCAGTCTAAAGCCATAACCCCATTAGCTGACATTACCGCCCTCTTGGATTGCGTCTACGATATGGATGTGTCCCTGACCATGCAGAAGTTACCGTGGCCAAGTATTATCGAAGCACTACTGGAAACTGCGGTGCAAAGTCTTTTGCCAACCTTTGAAGCGACTACCACAATTCGGATCAACAATCATCGGCTAGCTGGTGGCACAGGTGTGTGCAAGGGTCATGGAGGATTTCGGGATAAGAACACCGTAAATCGCGTAAACACACCCTTTGTTGTATCATGTCGAAAAGTCCACAATTTTTGTTAGACGGGAATTCCGAATCATGAGACAATGCAAACCATCGTAACCTTTGTCGGACAGTATGGTCCGTGGGATGGGACGGGTCTGGTGCAACCCACTTTGGAATCGATAGCAACCACTATTGTTTAATTCGAATCCTTCGGGCGTGCCCCTCAAGGTGTCTTTTCATATGTGCGTGTCTTGGGTGCGTTGCGTACCTGATGCTTCATGCGTTTCACTTTCACGCACACAAAAATCAACTCCATTAACATTACACATGTGTGCGTTGCTTTTGGAAGTCAAAATCGCCCCAGGAGCGATTTTGATGGATACGCAAGTTTTGACACACATATGGAAAGGCGCCATAACGGGGAAAAAAGATGGTAAAAAAAATTGTGGATACCTCTTTTGGAAATCCCGTTGAAGTGTATGTATTTATGCAAAGCTACAATCACCTTTTTCGTTGTCCATGTTCTGAACAACTTAAGAAGTGACGCAAACATGCGGTGGGGTTACATGGATCATCCCGGTATTGCGACTTGTGCAGGGGGAGGTGCACTGAATCCCCTCCCACCCAAAAGGCTGCCTATTTTGTTTGTCGGTAGTGTAATTCGACAGCTATAATTAGAGGTTGTGATTTGGTTGGCGCAACGCTCGTGGACAGGATGTAGACGCGCGTTACATGCCTCTTCGTCCGCTCCGCCTCGAGCAGAAGCACCCTCTCATTGGCTGAAAAAGAGCCATGTTGGTCGGAAGTGTTTATTTTGTTGGTAGCGATGTGCGACCGTAATGCGTGCATTTCACAGTTGTGTGTGAACCAGCGGGGTTCAGTTCTGACCAAAGGAGAACCCCGTTGCTAGGAAAATTGCGTCTTCTCTTGATCCAGCTCGAGCCTCATAGCGTGTCGTGATTTGCCAAATGCACACGCGCTCGTCGAGCTGCAGAATGTACGTGTAAGTGCGATGCCACCGCTGCAGTTATGGCGTGTAAACAGATTAGGCCATATATACGTGATTAGTTCCTCCTTAATTTCTCAACAGAAATAGAAGTTGTGTTCACAAGCTCAGAGAACGGTAGCTGTGCTGGTTATCAGACCAACAGAACACATCTGGCCAAACCGTCTGTACATTTACCGGCTTCTGTCATCGACAACAATGGTAATAAGCCCTGTAAATAACAAGATCGATACATACTACCTGCAGCCACTAGATAGGAATTTGTCAGTTGCATTATTAGAATTATAGCGAGATTAATTACTGCAATACGGACAAGCACAATGAGAAGTTTTTTATTTTGTTCCCTCGAAATATTATTTCGTTCTCTCAAAATCGTTTTGTTCCCTCAATATATTGATTTCATTCCCTCGAAATATTGTTTTGTGTACTTGGCGCCATTGTCGTCACTCGTGGGACAGGAAAACGAGGGATCTCGAAATTAGTCGAGAAAGCGAAATAATAATTGAGGGAACGAACTAAAGAAAAAAAGCTTCTCATTGTGCCTGTCCCCTTAGGGGCTCCGTACTGAGACAACATACGCCTTTCGAAAAAGACAAATAGGCCTAATAAATATTGGTTAGGCATCATTCCAAAATCTTAGCATCCTGCTGGACAATTTGCTTAGCACTTTGCTATGGGCAAGCATATTTAGGCTTTATTTATGTGTATATGTAATAATTTTACTCAACAAATCTAGCCTTTGCTCGAAGATACTTAAAAAGTATAGTCAATCAGAATAATACAATTAACCTTACCTTTAGTATCTTGAGATTTTGTTTCACAAACCAACCCCCAAGAATTTCTCCAGTGCATTCACTAGTGATTACAGAATACACCCAAACCTCTGCTGGTGGTGAGCGTTTTTTTAATCTTGGATGCACTTAAACATACAGGAAAGCAATGCCGCTCTCTGCTTGTGTTCAACATGGAGAGTTTGCACAGCATCATGCCACCTGAAAATTGCGTCGATAACAGGTAATTTTTCTTGGTCATCATTGGGTCCAGTGGCGTAAATGTTTGCCGGAAATTTGGGGGGATGGGGATTTGTGGGGGGGCGGGGCTTGCCCAGCCATGGATATTTGAAAAACGGGGGGGTGACACTAAATACGATGTTCATTATACGGATGTACATCTTTGTATTACATTTATGCCAAATTTTACATCAGAACGGCATTTTTAAGGTTTTTAATAGTTTTACTTTTTGAGTGATATTGAAAATATTTCAGTCAGGAAGTCCAAACATTCCTCACAAACCACTTTATCTTCTTGTTCCCCACGCTAAAGGTTAGGTGGCGATTCAATAGCCCATCCCCCACCTCAAAAAGCTGGGGATATATACGTGTATACCCGTAGCCCAGGGATTTCCGCCTATGACTGGGTCTGTGTCGTTTGCTCGCTTGAGCAATCAGCAAACAGCTTCTAGTTACAAGCAGTCTTCGTTTTTACTTGAAGCAAATCGACGCTACCCTTGCTGGTCTTTCTGCTTAGAATTAAAGGGGGTGAGGAAAGTGAAATTAACAAATGTCATTAAAACTCTTACTACTGGTGTAAGGGTGCATATGTGTAATTCGAATGAGGCAAAACCCCTTTTCCTCACTGACCCAATGGGCAACATTTCCGCAGGTGGGGCATAGGGATGGGGCTCGAACAAAGTCAGACCTAAATTTTCGGGGGAGGGGCAAACTTGTTTTTTTGAAGGGTCATTAACTGGGAAAATGTTCATGTACCCTTTTAGAGCCTTCCTGAGGGGTCTGGGATTTTTTACACGCTTTTTGAAGGAAGGGGATTGAAAATAGATTAGTTCAGCTGTCTTCTACAAGTATCTTTGGCCTGTTTTTTGTTTTGTTTTGTTTTTTTGGGGGGGAGGTGCCGGCGTTGTCCCCTGCATCGGCTACGGGATTTACTTTCCTGAATACTTTTGCCCCTGATTGGAGACCTTCTGACTCAAAGCACTGAAAACAGTCAAAAGAAATGCCAGACGGTACAACGCTTGGTAAATCCGTATAACAAGGGAGTGGTCACAGATGTATGATATATAGGACTCCCGGATCGCTTCCGGATCAGCTTCCGGATAAGCTTCCAAATTTGCAAACCTGTGGATGGCTCATAAACAGTATGCTAGCAACTGCGAAATGCTTACTGTGCGTTTTGATTACCTAAACTTCATATGAAAGGATATATTTGGAATGCCTAACTGGGGTTGGATTATCCAATGAGGCACTATAGACACCGTGCCAAGGAGATACGAAAATACTTGCCATGGTTTACGTTGATACTGCGGTGCGATTCCTTCTTTTTTTCTTGGAAGGGGGTTCCACCGCTTACCAGCGCCATTACAATCAGTGCTGGTGTATATACACTGGTGCACAGGGCCTATGGAGAAAACTTATTCAGGCACTGCCCTAACTTGATACCGATGTTTTGTTTTTTTTGTTTGTTTTTAGTGCGTTCATTTGCGAGGAGCTATCGACGCCATTCCCGCTTATAACTGTGGCACTTATTCCTCCAACATCGCTCCCCTTCGCGGAATCCATGAATATCGAGTTCTTTCTGCCAGTAAGTTCACAGTTTCATTCATCAGCCAATATTCAGAAAAAATGATGTATTCAGAGAACTCAATGAACTTCTACGCGTGCATATTACAATCTTTTCATTTCGTTGTTTTGTTTTGTTTGTTTTTCTTATTACACGTGCATCTTAATCCGATTTCAAGATATGTGGGTGCAATGTAACATGATTATTTGCAAGTAAGTCGCCGTTAACTCCAGCTTCACAGTGGTCTGGTGATATCATCGTACCATTCCCATCCATTTTATGAATTCTAGCCGCAGTACTTCACAAAATTGCCCTCAGCGTGGCATTATTTCATACGTACTTGTTTGATTGTATAGGTAACTAAATTTACTCCAGTGTGCGTCTGGGCAGAAGCCATCAGTAGGTAAGTATAAGAAACAAGATAACATGTATGTCTTTACCTTACGTGTTCTGTATGGCTTGCAAAAATATAGTTAATTTGCTAAAGTCAACTTATAGTTCCACAGCAAATTCCTTGTGCGTTTGCAGAGATGGGCAGCCAGGAAGTTACTCGTGGAATACCAGTGGCTGTGACACACTCATTGACACAAAGACATTCTCCATAATTTGTCGGTGCTCCCATCTTACGAGCTTCACTGTCGTGATGAAGGTGACCGACTTTGAGGTATGCCGATTATTTCCACAAGATGTATATTCCTTGTTAGTCGATGAAAAAACAAAATTTTTGAGATGCATGTGTTGCAGTCCCTCGGCAAACTTCGCCCCAATCCCCCAGCATAGCATTGCACATTCCATATTGGGTAAATTTCGTTGCCAAGGACTTTGCACACTCCTATGAATTACACTAGCAAAAAATGTCCTACTTGACTCTTCTTCCAGAATGATGAAAAACATGAGAGGGCACTTCATCTAATCACCATGGCTGGGTGTATTGTGAGCATCCTGTCTGCTTGTCTGACAATCATGATCTACCTTTGTTTGAGGTAAAAATAAAAATAGGGCAAACCCAAGTTATCACTTCAGTGTGTTAGAAATTGGCATGAACTTAATGTAATTTCTCCTCTATGTACCCCCTTGACTGGCTTTCGTAAATATTAAGATCGTTATACAGTATCCATCACATCACCATTTTAGCTCTATGGCCATGCAATATGCGTATTATGTGCCACGTGTACAGAGTTGGACTGATGATTAAAAATTCAGCCTTCTGTGCACGTACTTATGGACTGTCCCTGGTATTTTTGGAAGCTGGCAATTGGGCGTATCAGCGAACTATATAGCCTACACTTGCAGTGGCATTTCTGCATTCCTTTTATTGTTTGAAAGTGATTGTGCGTATTTCTTTCCTCACCAGAATCCTGAAGGAAGAGAAAGTGATTCATGTCCAATTGCTCCTTGCGATCGCCGTAGCACAGCTCATATTTCTCTTTGGTATTGACCAAACTGAAAACCAGGTGGGTTAATTTGGCTCAGAATGTCACAAAGTTCGCCAAAGGTTATGGCTTTTAGCCCGCTGGGTCGTCTCTCTGAGATCGTCACATAAACGCTTTGGAACTGTCTCTCCTGACGTGTGGACTCATCAAGGCATGGCATCTGTAACGATAACCGTGACTTTTATAAGGTAGTTTGGCGTCTTTGAAACGAGCCATGGCTTACTGCGACTCCGTCCAGACTATGGCATGTATTGACATTGTGACCCAACATGGCCCGGGACGTAAAATCTGTGACGCGAATCTTAACAGTGCATCAGCCTTGAGCAGAAGCATCCCCTCTCATCGGTTGAAAAGAGTTGGAGGGGGCGTTCATCTTGTTGCACGCGTTTCAAAGTCGTTTGTGAACCAGCAAAGTACAGTAGTCCAAAAAGTGCAAAAGGAGCCTTCGTTGCCATGAAAATTGCGCCCGCTGTTGTCCTGCTTAGGTTGTACACAGGTAGTCTTGGCATTTCTGACGTGAGCCTTCAAGCGTGTGTAAAGTCTTAACATCGGTGAACCTTTTCTGGATGTCCTGTACTCTAATCTCGGTAGCTGTGACTTGATTTCAAAACTTCTGTGACTCTAGCAGCGCCGACCTGGATCAAGAGAGGCCGGGTTTTCCTAGCAACGGAGGCTCCTTTGGTAGGAAATACACCTCACTGGTTCACAAACGACTATGAAATGCACTCGTTACGGGCGCATCGCCAATAAAAATGAATACTCCCAATAACCCAAATAAATTACTCTGTTCAACCGATGAGGGGGTGCTTCTACCCAAGGCAGATTCTTCTTACATCTGTTCTTTGCAGGTATTGTGCACCATCATAGCCGTTTCTCTCTTCTACTTTATGAGTTCCACCTTCACCTGGATGTTAATGGAGGTTACCAATCTTTACATGAACGTGGTCAAAGTATTTACTTCTGGGACAAACATGAAAGTTTACTTCCTGGCAGGATGGGGTGAGGACATTAGATTATACAGCCTGGTTCCTGGTATTCTCTTCCTTATCATCACCATTTTCCTGAAGAGATACATTTTGCTCAAAATCATCACTTTATCATATTTGTGGGGTGGGGGTGGCGCAATATCTGATGCCAACAATTTGGGCAAATCCTTTGACCGATTCTGAAGAAATTAGCTGGTTCACGATTATCTCTATGGGCCAAAAATTCAGTAACCGCATTTTTAATTTTCCACAGAGACAAATTTTAACTTCTAGAGTCTATATAGAGTGTACGATTAACATTGAAATTATGGCTTTGAGAGTACAATTTCTAGCATTACGTGGCACTTTAAAGAAATACGCGTAAACTTTCACGCAGAGTACTAGGTTGATCAACTGCTTAAGCTGTCCCTCTCTACGAGACCTGTTTTGAAAAGTAATCCGTTTCACAGTTTTGTCAACAGGTCTGTTTCGTGCTACATAGCGGTGACGATGTGTTCACAGAGATTTGCCTTTGTCGTAATTGCAACCCCCCCCCTTTTTTAAGTAGAAGATTGATAAATAAGAATCTCCCTTGTTGAAAGAAATTGAACAGGCATCTGTTCGTTTATTTCCTTCAGGCTTACCTTTGATTCAAGTTTCAGTTTCGTATGGCGTGTCTGCAAGCAAGCTGCTCAGCACTCAATAGTAAGTTCCTACACCTTGCTCTCAATGCTCTTAAGTACAATGAAGACTAAAGATTTTTCCTCGTTTGCAATGTGTAAAAGCGTTCACGGTTTCACCTTTTTCCTTTTTGGTTATTATTATGCAGTTGTTGGCTATCGGTACAAAGTGGCGTTATTTGGGCATTCGTGGGACCGGCTCTGATCATCGTTGCGGTAAGAACTACAGAGTCAAATTTTGAAGCAAGCCAGTTTGACAGCTATGCTGCATGAGCACAGTATGCAAATCAAAATCTTGTGATACTGTGGTATCCACCTATCTGGGGTTCTTGTCTAATGTGGCAAAGCGACCAACTAACAAAGAAGTGTTTTGTCACAGTTCATTTGAATACCCTGTAACTCGGCTTAAGACTTAACAACTTGTGCTGGACTTGTGATTAGCCTATTTGAGGTATGGCAGACACAATAGGAGGGCGCTATTTGGTTTGGGCTTTTTTCGTTTGTGTTTACTCCAAATTACTCCACTTCTTATAGCGTACTGATATCGTGCCCACCATGCTTCAAAGCGGTTAATGGATCTTCAGGGGCTTGAGATTGGCTCAATTGCAAAACTACCCAACACTACTATAACAAAAGTTCACGTGTAGGGAACTTTCAATTATTATGTCACTGATAAAAAATCACTCAATAACCTTCGGACCAATTTGCATGATTTTTCTTACATGCGTACATGCCGAAAAAGTTACAATGTATGCCCAAGCAGAAATCTATAGTTGTTCATTTGCACAGGCGTTGAAATATTCAACTGGCTGAAGGCCAGTTCATACTTGACGTCACGGAATATTTGCAGCAAATTTTCGCTGGAGTTGAATTGGATCCAACTGTTGCAAATTCGTAGCGCAAATACTTGACTGACGTCACACACTCGCGTCTGTGTTCGCTTTCACGCCAAGTATGAACCAGTCTTTACTCGGGTGGACTCCAAGTCTGATAAGCTAAAGTTTAATTTAAGGAAATCGAAAAAGACTCCATAATCCGCCAAATGAACTGATGCGGAAAAAAATGAAGTAATGATAAGCTTCTGGGTCTTGTCATCTTGTCAGTGTGTCTTGTTTCAGATATTCAAATAATTTATTTGCATTTTGCAGATCAATACGGTGATGTTGGTGGCCGTTTTATGGGAGATCAGTCGGATTCTTAAACGCGATATCACCAATTTGAAGGCAGGGAAATTCAGGTAAGGATATGTGGTGAAGAAATCTCTCCTACGTTCGCCGAACACCCTAATTTACTGGTTCTTATGGCTTAGAACAGCTTCTCAGGGGCTGGGGCCAAAATGAACGTTTCCAGATTTGGTGCAAAGGAATCCGGTTCATGCGCAGGTCCATGTCACCCTACAAGGAAATAACTCATTCTCTACCAATTCCAATTTTATTTCATTTCATTGGTTCTTTATTTCTGAGAGATGTAACCCGTTTCCTGCTCCCAACTCTGTCCTCACCACGACTAAAATCCAAGTTAAGATTACAGATGGAATCATATTCCCCGATTAGTTTTACAAAGAGCACCATATTCTGCTCCCTTGTCAGGACATTGGCCAAGGCGCTGTTGGTCTTCACTCCTATGGTCGGTCTACCATGGTTGTTCGGCCTTCTTGCTTTCAACACCCATCTTATCGTCTTTGATTACATCTTCACTGTACTTAACAGTTTCCAGGTAACGATTTCAAATCAAACCCTTAACCAGTGTGGCCTCCTCAGCCAACTGAAATTAAGAAATCCTACATTTTGGATTTTTAATCGCCAAATTGGGAAGGGCCAAGAGAAAATGAAGAGTTCAGCTCATTTAATTAAAAACACCAAAGACCGATTAATTCAAGTGAACAATACATTTAGATTCTTCATCGATTCTTCCAGCGGGGCGCTGACGTCGCATCAATTATGTGGTAATGCAACCGCCGGGTAAAGACAAATTTCGTTTCTTTCTACACATTTTCAGGGTTTGGTGCTTTTTTCAATCTTCATTCTTGGCAACAGAGAGGTAAGTCATGGAATTTTAAATTCCTCCTCAGAACACCCAACCCCAGCAAAAGTAATACAGGCGAATTTCTACTAAGCTGCCTACATGTATATCTATGCATCCTGTCGTATTCGACCGATACCCCTCCACCAAACCCATGCTCCGCCCCACGGACGTCTTATAAAAGAAAATTCTGGACTTGGGATGGATTTTACCGTCTGAAAGAATCAGCGTTCATCTTCTCGTGCCGAATACAAAGGCGATGCATACTGTGTTACTCTCAACCACCTGCCCGTGTTGCGCTATATCCAGCAAGAAATGAGACTGTGACCAACACAAAGCAGGTTTGGGGATTTCTCTCCGTCTCATATCTTGCTTCGTCTGTGTTGCGCACTTATAAGCACACTCAGTGCAGTTGTACCCACATTATGCGCAAGAGGAAGAGACGCGAGTATGTATCCAGCACTGAGGGTGTGGACTGCACAAATTTCACGTGGCCCAAACCCGTGCACGTTAATGAATAGAACAAAGGTGTGCACTCAGGCGTAGGTTAACAGCAAGAGCGTCATAGACTCGGGACTCCAGGTTCGGTGTAACAATGGGAAATAGACTCACAACTGTAGATTCGTGCAAGAATGTAGATTCTTAGCACGAATCTACAGTTCCTCGTCCATTCTCCTTGAATTATCTTGTACAGAGGTCCACATTATGTAAGCCGCGCCTGCACATTGCACCGTGCCGCCTACGTCTGATCGAGCATGGTAATTTCCACGGTCATAACGGCGAAATGGGTTCTGTACTTTTGACAAGCGTCAAGAGATCTACGTCTTCAGGAAGATCGAGTTCTTTTCTGAGGAACAAATAAGGCCAGCTCATAACATGTTCAATGCCAGCAAATCCGCCAATGTAACTGTCATCTATAGCGTGCAACGTTAACATTAATTCGCGTATAAAGATATATTTATTCCTAGGCGTGCCAAATTAACATTTACTCCCGAAATTATTAACAGAGATATCTCTATAGATACTATAGATCGAAATATCTGTATACGCGGATTAAATGTTAACTTTGCAAGCCCTAGTCATCCTCAGTAACCGTGTTGCTAAAATAGGACTACTGGTTTTGACTCTAGTTAGTGTCAGCATATTATTATTTCCAAGTGTTACCAGCCACAAAAATAACCATTTATATCCCACAAAGTTCACGCTTTTCACTCCTTTCCTGCTTATTCAGGTGCGAGGAAAAATCCGCGGTCGGGTAGCCGATGCCTACAGTACAAGTGCCGGCACAAGGACTATGCATGGCGTCGGCCGTGGAACTAGAGCTGGCGGCATGCAGCTGACATCACATGGGGCGACGCCGCGCATGCTCGCGATCTCAAACACAACTCCCTCTCAACAATTTTAAGAGCAAAATATGATGGAAAAGAGCAGTGAGTGGTAATGACTCGAGTCAATGACTCTACTCAAGTCCAACTCGAGTCACAATTCCTGGCGATCCGAGTTCCAACGGGCGACTCAGTCGTAATGATCAAATAACTCGACTCGAGCCCCCCCCATCAAAAGACTGGACTCGAATGAAAGCTTATACGACTCGAGTCCTGGTAAAGAAAACAGCTCTGCGAAAAGCATGTTCAATAATTTACGGTGCCAATTTATCGTTATCGTGTCATGTCGCGAATTCATGTACGGTATTCTAAATGCTTTCTTTAAAGAGTGGCCGTCGACTCCTCTTGTCCTCCCTCCATGGTACAACAAACATACATCATGTCATGGACTCCCACCTTGTGGTTGTGTAGCATGTAATGCCAACCCGGAACCAGACTTAAATATCCATTTTTCAATTTGTGGTTTCATTATTGCCTTAGCGATATCTCATTAAGTGGGGCTGTCGTTGGGACACCTGGTAAGTTTATGCCTTGATTAAAAAAAAGCGTTTCGATTTAAAAACACAAATAGCCGAAAGCCCACATTTACATAAATTATTTTGTTTGGACTCAATTTTGCCTCCTTCATTGGATGACATTTACTGGAACCCTTTTTATTTTTAGGAATAAAAGTAGCTAATAAAACCTATGTGATTTAAACAAGGCCCAAAGTAGCTCTTTCTATTGTGTATATTTTGTTGTATTGTTAAATTATTTGTAAATCGACCTGAGCTAATCATTTGACTCGACTGCACACTGTGACTCGACTCAACCTGTTTACCTAATGACTTGACTCGAGTCACTACATGAAAATGACTCTACTTGACTCACAACTCTGAGAGAACACCATCTCTAAAACCAGTGCAAGCTGCACCCTTGCGATTTTCCTGACAGTCATCGTGAGAATGTGTGCAGGCGTGGCATAAAGTAGCCTACATAGTGTGGACCTCTGCACAAAAGAAGTCGAAATAATGTAGGGTGCGATGGCGTAGTGGGGACTCACACACGTCCACACAATGTTTCCCCCTCTCTGAAAAACAGTTTCAGTTGCATTTTGGGGTCAAGGTTATCGGTAGCAAAATGAAGAGAAAGAGCCCAGGAAATCATCATCAAAATCCAGCTCGAAGGAGTCATTCTAGTTGGACAAAAAGGAACATTTTCCTCAAGACCTTGGGTGAGACAACTTGGCCAACGTTCAGTGGGTACTTGCGTTGGCAATAAAACGATAGTCTCTTTTCGGTTTTTTTAGGGGGGTTCACTAATTCATCAAGTTCAACGGGTTTTTTTCTTCATTTTGGCAAGTCCTCTAAAAGAGGGTTGTTTTAAGGTCAGGAATCGCATCCAGTTTGCAGGAGAAAGTAGTGCATGTGTTTCTCCATTCGAGAAAAGCACAAAAATGCTAACACGTTTTGATCAGGGAATTGGTCATGGAATCACCGCTTCCTGAATTCGGACTGCAATCCCATAAACGGCGATTTCGCACTACCAACTGAAATACTCGAAAGAGTAGAATTTAAAGTGAATGGGGAGGAGTTCTCAGAACATGTGTGGTCAAATATTCTACTGGCCCATGCCCATGTCCAAATAAGTGTCAACAAACAGCGACTTACTCTATACACTACGCCCCAAGGCTGCTTGTGTAAAACAAAAAACAAAAAAAAAAGTTCAGTGGAATATACAGGGTATCTACATAAAAAGTATATCGAGATAAAAATTACTGTGTAATAGCAAAACTATTTTTATATATGGGAAAGGGAAATATATCTCTAGAAAGGGCAGAATGCCCTTTTTGCAGAGGTATACAGCTTGTGATGTTATTGACACAGATGAGTGAACAAACTAGACCGGTGTGAAGGGTACTGAAATCGGCACTGACAAGTTTGCATATGCGATTAACAAGGCTTTAAGAACGCATTCTTTAACACAAGGAATGTACCTAAATCAATCTTATCTGTACTTTGGAAATATGTAATTTCATTATTTATTTTGAGGAACAATGACACAAACTTTTTCGTGCACGTTGAAACTCCTCTTCTATGTATCAAACTATTTTAGTTAAGTGACCTACCAATTTTTCCAGACGAGTGAGGGCGCTGTTCGGGGTGAGATTGACAAATGATAAAAATAGCTGAAAAAAGCTGGAAAAGGCATAAAGAAGCTGAACTGTGAAAATCTCC
Source organism: Acanthaster planci (assembly GCF_054643075.1). Lineage (NCBI taxonomy): Eukaryota > Metazoa > Echinodermata > Asteroidea > Valvatida > Acanthasteridae > Acanthaster > Acanthaster planci. The sequence continues at coordinate 2,860,816 of NC_141796.1, forward strand.
TGCACTTAAATTTGTACACAGCCGGGGGGGAGCTGAAATCCAAAACAAAACAAAAAAAGCCGAAATCAGCTAAAAAGCTGGGACATCTCACTCCTGGCTGTTAGTGTGATGTAAATCCAGTAGGATACAGTTGTTTTCATGTTTGCACGTTCACGGTTACAACCCCACAAATGCTCTTGAAATCAATTATATGAGAGAATATTGCTAGCTGACTTGTTGCCACGTACTTACGTAACAATAAATTGTCCAAGGAAATGGAAATCTTCGATATAAAACACTAGCATTTTTTTGTGCACACATCAATGCAACATGGAGGTTCAGTGCCTCAGATGACATCACAAGTTTGCTCATGAACACGCACTTCAAGTATAAAAAGCAGAAAAAAAAAACCAAGAAAAAATAGCAAAGCAAACCTAAATTTAAAAACAAGGCTGATTGAAAAACAAACGTGCAGTGTTGAGGATTTCAGTAAAATATTTATATTGCATGGTCCTTTAACAACATACAGGTATATCGATATTAAACAGAACTGAGGCGTCACTACGAGGTGTCAAAACCCCACTCCCCATTCGCCCGTTATGTTGGCAAAATCTTTTCTGCAAATTGTACTCCAATTTCCTACAACAAAAGGGGATGCACGCCATGCTGCCAAATTCTTTCCACTGGCTGGCACATCCCAACAAATGTTTCCTGGATCTATGGTTCGTGCCTTTGGGAATTTTGAACCCGTAATACATTCAAATTGGCGCCCCTGGTTGGAATTGAAAAGATCTGTTTATAAAATCGACAAGAGCAGTGTACTAAAAGAGCTCCATCATGAGTGTCACTGTAGGAAAAAAAACTGTGGCAGGTGTATGCCCCACCTGCTATGGCCACACGCTCTACTTTCCACGTTTCCAAAATCTATAAGCTGGCGCATACACCTACAATATACAGCTTTGGAACTGACTGCAGCACACGTGTGAAAAAAACACAAACAATCTTACACAGGCGAATGTGAACACGAAGCCAATCTGACGTCCCAAAGTCTTAGCAACAACATTTCACATAGTTGAAATTTGTTCAACTTTTTCAAATTCGCAGCGCGTTTGTTTGATCCGACGTCACAAATTCGCGTTTGTGTCAGCGTTCGCGACAAGTACATTTATGAACCAGCCTTGACAATCACTCCACGCAGACCTTTTTTGAAGGGGTTTCTCTCTGACCTCACGGTCATTTAACTCTACAGACAAGCTGGGATTATTCCTTTCATTCTGAACAAGAAACGTCCCCAACGTAACTAAGTAAGTGACTGACCGACAGGTAAATCAATAAATGCCAAATTAAATAAATTAATGAATAAATCAATCGATTACACCAATCAGTAAGTCAGTCAAACCAATGTCAAATACCCAGTTTTTGTTAATACGGAAGTATTCCTGAAGGCGACAAATGAAACAGATTGAAGCAACCAGGCAAACAACAAACTGTCGGATGAAAGAAGAGGATAATGGCAGAAATAATGACCACGCTTATACATTCATGAATAGCCTAAATTACACAGCATTATAAAACTTATTAAATAAAACGAATGCTGAAATAAACACCCAAAGCCGCCCCATTAAATTCAGAGCACCGTGTGGATTGGAAGTAAACCTTCCCAAAAAAGAGGGGAACCCATTTTAGATCCGCATTTGCATTGATAAAGTCCAAACTCGTCACCACTTGTCTGAATACAAAAACCACACTATGAATGTCTAGCCCTTTCCTTATACTATTTCATACATCGGTAAGTATTTATACTTTTATAATTTACAAAGTGAAGCACAATATCCCTTGAACACTGACATATTTTTGTTCTATTCCTTTAGCAAGTTACTGGCCTTCCTCGTTTGGGAACTAAACGTATGATTAAAGGTTATTGAATTATTATTATTTAGTTTTGTTTGTATTTCCTTTTTTTTTTTGGTTTGCTTCACATTTTACACATTATTGCAAGTCCCAATAACACAGTAAGCCTAGATGCCAATATCTTTAATTTTTTGGAGGTTACATTTCTTAAATGAACGACCACCTGCAAAGCTCTACCCTGTAGGTTCATCATCTAAGATCATACCAAAGTTGTACCCCCCCCCAGCCCAACCTCCCCCGACAGCGACTCTCAGCTACATTGCTTAAGCCCTCCGACTTGAGACGCTACGAGCTGGTTCATTTCCTGCCTACGAACTATGCTTTCACCTGCTTTCATCTTTAAAAATATTCTCAAGATTACCGGGTCCTCGGAATTCATCTTCAACGTTCAGATTCTGGACATGGCCGCAGTATGAGCATCATAAGTGACAGCTGACACAAAGACACATCATTTTATTTCCCAATGGAAATTGGAGTCTATGGGACTGACAGTTAACGGCCAAAAGGGGGCTCTGAAAAGGAAAGGAATAATTCTAAATTCAACATTTGGCCCCAAACAGCTGATAATCAAGCTAGTTTGGCTACGAATCTACAAAATCGATTTTAAAATTGCATCTAAAATGTTTTACTTCAATTCATGGAGATAAAAAGTCTAAACCGTATATTTACGTTGCGGTTTGTAACATATCCATTGACTTTACATTCATTTACCATTAACGGATACATACAATTAAACACATCATGTTTATATCAAGCAGGTCCCAAGTCTTTGTTTCTGTTTGTTTGCCATTACTGCGAAGTACATGTACCTGTTTAACAAGGTAATTTGTAAAGTCCCGAAGGACCTTGTTATATCAGTATTCCATTGTAACCGGTAATGACTAGGAAGTTATACATTAGGTACAATATAGTACATACTGTACATGTATGTACTTGTAAACACATATATAAAACTCCACATTAAGCTGACGAACAAACCAATCACGGTCCAACGTCGGTAAGAAAAAAATGAAGGACAACGTTCACTGCTGTATTTACCATGATTCCACAAGAACTTTCCACTGTCCCGTATACTCTAAAAACGCTGCTGAGCATTAAAATATTTAAACATATTTAAAACGTTGATAGCAAGAAAGTATTTACGAAGTACTAAATCACTGAACAGTTTGGAGGGTTAATCTTGACCCCTTTCCAACAATTGGTAAGTTAAGCGTGGTCGCCATGTGGTCAACTGTAACGCAGGTGGTCCGCAAGACGTCAACATAAGACAGTCGCTGGAGAGACGCCGCGCGACGTCATTCCATCAGAAAATTGAACAAAATGACGCCCGAAACTCGGAAAATCGAGGCAAAACAATGCCCTTTTCAGGTGGCAGTGTTGCTTCTTGAAATCAAAACGATACTCCACTTTGATGCAATTTGTTAAAGGTCAGCTATTTTGTTGACGATTGGGGCTGCATATGCAAGTAATAAGGAGAAAATGGACAAAATGAGTGGTGCTCAGCGAGAGAAACATCGTGGTACGCCCGCCATGCCAGCGTGCGTGTTTTTATAGGCCTACTCAGACAGTCGGGCTCAACCTCGCCGATCCATCTGGGGCTGGTTTGCCTTACGTCTTGGTTATCGGCGACACTTCCCTTTGACATGTTTCCATTTGTCTGCGTTGCATTTTGCGTCTTGATTGCGTTGCTCTTTGCATTTCTTACGTCGATATGGAAACCAGGCTTTACTGGAGTAACTCTGAGGCTGTGAAGTATATACCCAGCCGAAATGCTATATACATGTAGGTTCGCTTCATATATTACTCTCCACTACATGGAATACAGAAAACGCTATTTTAAGAAAAATGAAAAAATATAGTGTAATGCACATTTTTATAGCCAGGGGCAAAAAGTGTCAGCATAACAAAAATATTTCAATGGTCTGTCTACTTTAGGAATGCATGTATTTCAAACCCAGACAAAGTCTTTATAACCAATTCGCCAGGACGTGTAACAATCTAGTAACCTGGTAGACGTTCTCAATATTTTCAGTTGTGCTCGGATGAAAAAAAAAATTAAAGGAATAAAGAAACTTCTTTCAAACTGTTTCGAAGATGCCATACAAACGGTTTCAAATTATGACAATAAAAAAGGTTCACGAAACAAAAAACAAAAAATAAATAAAAACAAAAACAGTTAAACAAAGATTTTTTTTGCGAGGGGATCAAAATTTCAGATTTACATGCATTTGAAAAGTTGACTTTGAACTTCCCCGTATCGGCGCAGGGACAAATACCCTGAATCGCAGCTTTATGGCAAAGTGGGGATTAAATACTATAATTCTTGTCTTCTTTTTGAATCAATACTTTCAGGGGAGGGTGGGTTTGGAGAGGAAGTAAGGGAGGGACTTGTCTGAACGCTGAAAGTGTCATGCGTTTAGGTAAACATCAGAAATAAATAAAAGCCGCAGAGAGCGACCATGCAAGTAAACTGCTTTTCTTGTATTTCCCTGAGTTTGCGCAAAAGAATTTCTGACATTTCTAGGTAATTCTTCAGACTTCTTTCCACCTTATTGAATGAAGTAATTCCACGCACCATCGGGTGTTAGCGTTTACGACTACAGAGATATCTTAGGTCCCAATCCTTTGCTCTTAATTGTTTCCATTTCTGATAATAAATAGATCCACTAGATGATAAAACAATGTGATCTGTTAATAGGTTTGACTGTTCGATGTATACAAAATGTGCCATGCGACAGTTCTATACATAAGACATCTTAGTTGCATTGGAGTGATCTTGACCATTATGGGGAAAAGATGCTACCCGTTGAGAGTTAAGTTTCCTTCCGTGTCGGGATATTTACCGAGGAAATGTGCAGCAGCCAATTTTCGCCGATTTCACACGAAAGGATGGAAGTGTTGTTAACTACCGCCCAAAATTCGAAATGGCCGATTTTACTGATCGTAGTCAAGATTAATTCCGCGCGCGTCTAATATCGAGATTTATATGGCAAATTCAATGTTTCACTTCAAATAGTTTAAAATACTGCTTCACAATTTTAAAAACAAATGTGTTTTTTCTTTTAACGGTATAAAAGGAACAACTTCTGTTGGGAACTTGATCATCCTTATCCATGACGTTCAGGATGTTTAAAAAATTGTAAAACTTAACACTATGTTGTGAAGTCAATCCCACGTGAAGTCAATCGCAAGTACACCAAAACTTTGCCGCGCAAAGTCGAAGCCAGGTGATGCCGAGTCTTGTGAAATCGGCTGCAAGAGGGTCAAGGAATTTGGATGTAGCAAACAATGATGCATGTTTGAATTATTTCAGAGAGACGACACAGCGTGCTGCTGAGGAATCATTCAATTTCGTACACCCAGTCGCTCTCCGTTCTGCCAAACTGTTGACAAAAAGAAATACAGAGAATTCCACAATCGGAAACGTGTGGATAAAAAAAAAGAAAGACATCTGGGAAATAAAATGCTGACATGACTGAAAATGCCATCGTAAGAAAAAGTTGACAATTCTACTTAACACAATAAATACCCCAATTGAGTGAAGTAGTAAAATACGATCATGATTCTACAAAAACGAAGACCCACATGAGATCGCTTTGTGCCACGCAGTCATGGAACAATTTTGAAACACCAAAAAGCTGGAGAAAATGCGTCTATAAATTTACAGGCGGGGGTTAGGTGACCAATCGTTTCGGTTACAGAAGGGGCAGAATCTCTACATCGAACTTCCCACTAACATTCGTTCAATACCGTCAATTCATAATAGTGCGCCTCCAAGAGTTTGCAACGCGTTGACAAATCACTGCGCGCGAAATCTGTCAGCTCTTTCCAAACGCGCATCGTGTCGATAGATTTCGTGCACTGTAATTGGTGAACGCATCACAAACTCTTGGAGGCGCACTATTGTGAATCGCCCACATTCGGCACTTCTATTTACCATTCCCTTTGTTCAGAATCACGTGACTTCGAAATGAGCCACTGTAATGGCCACAATATACAAAGAAACATCAATTGCACAGTTGAAGAACTGATAAAAACCTATTGAAACACAACCTTGCCTCCTTTTACAAATAAATCTTACAAACCAATCTTAAATTTTGTTCTTAGCAAAAGCTGACACGCTCGCAGAACAGCGGTCGTCAGAATTAGGTCAACCGGCATGCCCTTTGATTCGCTGCCATCAAGGTATCCGCCCGAACTGCGGTTTATTCAAGCGACAAAACCCCAAGGGACCACGTATACAGGAAAAGTACATATATCACTAAAAGAGGCAACGTTCATGACTTGTCAGTGCGCTGACTATACACTGTGTCTCAAAGCAAAAATGGACAAGCGAAAGTAATGTCTTTTTTTAACCGCCAACTGGATATATTCGTAACTTACAAGGGGACAGTATTTATTTCCAAGGAAAATGTATTTACTTCCAGTATTTGCTTGCACGGTTTTTCTGGGAGTTGGGTTGGGGTGTCATTATTCCAAAGATCGAAAAAATCCTTTTTAAGACGACCGACAACAAACAAGTCACGATCAGTACAAACAACTGCAATCTCTGGCGAGCAGTTGAACCGTGGGAACCATCATTCGCGTCTGACAGACCGACGGAGAATCTCCCAAGTTTGAGCAGAGTTAAGGGGTTTCTCTTTTGATAATGGACGTGCGAAATATATGACACTTTTGCAAAAAGAAAAAGGTCACAGTATCATGAAAACACACTTCCTTAAAGAAACGAGGTTGAATTGGGCATTTTCCATATCAACAATGATCTCCATTCGACGAAGTCAGTCAAGTCAGCAGCGAATTTCAATAAAATCCGGATGTGCTTTTCTCTCCTAATTCGGTTTTAGCTTTGGTCAGATTTTGGAAAGCCATTTGAAACAGTCACTGTACGTGTTTCCAGCAGCTGTGAAGGGTAACACGTTCTTCTTCATAAATAGATATCTCACAAGGATAGCAAGGGAAAACTGCAGAGCATGGTCCGGCCATGGAGGTAGCTAGGTAATAGTCCGACACATGCGCACGAACCTGACGCACCTATGAGGCATCTCAAGCATAGTGCGTTACCCTTGCTGATGGTAACCTGCCTGACAGAAAAACTGCGACCGAAACCACGTCTGTGACCAGGGTCTGCCCTTGCTCTGTGGTGAGAGAACCGCAAGCTTTGGGAGCCTACTTGTTTGTTTACTGCGTGGCCTTTCAAAGCTTGAATGAGATCATTGCCAAACAAAAGGTCTGCGGCAAGGGGGTTGTGCACGCACGTCGGTGTATATCCAAGCAAGTATTTCACAAACGACCTTGGGCCCAGATAAAACGATAACTCGCCCATACACACGTACAATTATTCAACTGAGCTACACTAATAGCCGGGCCGCACGGCACACATTCTGGTGAGCTCAGTCGTGTCGAGCTCCCAAACATTTTCGGGATTTGAAGAATCCGTCAGCTTAGAATTTAGATTGTATCTGCGGGCCACTGTGTAATTCTGTAGCTTTTTCATTCCACGTCTCGCCATGGATTTCTGTTTTCAAAAGCCGAAATGTATGGATTTTCCTTTTAATGAAATTAAAGTAGTTCTTGCCTTTCCGATTGTGGTTTTACAGAATAGTTCGTCAGTCACCCATTCAGGCGTATTCTGCCACTTTCCACCGAGGTTATCACATACTTTTCAGGCCAACTTACACTATCATCTTCGAGGGTGGTCATTGCATTGCAGACAGCAAATCGCCAATATGTTTCATGCACATTAGTGCAATCTATGTCCCAATCAAAGACAGTCGCACAACTGTGTGGCAATGCACCAAAGTATGCCCACTATATACCAACAATAACACATGAAAACATTGGGGCCAGCACGGAGAGGAGTTCTCTATCTGGTTCGTAACTTCGTCACAAAGGCAGACGCGCCACAGTTTGCAGCCTCCCATTGGACGATCGCTGAAGTTCCATGTAAACGGCAATCAACGCATTTCACTGCAGTGGAGTGGGTGTGGTTTAAACTGAAGTGACGTCACACTTGCGAACCGGATTTAGATAAAACCACTTAAGCTTCACTGGTCATCCCGATGGCCCCTTTCCATTGTGGAAAGCACTGTGCTGGGTTTTGTACAGAGCGTCTGTCACCGAACAATGGTTCCAGGCAGTAGTAACAGCAATGCCTGCCGCCATTGGTGAGGGTCACCGCATAACTAGGTGACAAAGCAACCCATGGTCACCAGATTCATCTTTAGACAGGTCTTCTATTACTTGCTTTTGGTTTTTAAATATAATACATCCGTATACCTCGCTATAGACAGATATGGTGACAGTGGAAACACTGCCAATGGTCAGTTCTTGTGGTCCCTGTGCCAGTGATCACCAGGGTTACTGTACGCATCCACCGTCGGAATTTCTCCATAATGGTTTCCACCATTAAAGCGTGCGCCGGGAGTGTCCAGTGAAACGTCGCCATGATTCGTTTCGAACCAAACAATTCAATCTCACGTCATTCCACGCGAAGCCAATGGCGGGGACGTATTGAAAACGAAGGCTCGGAGATTACTTGCAATGGCTTTTGGATGTGTGTGCTTCATGCACGATTTTCTCCCTTTTTTAAGGTTTTGGTATAGCCTTTTTTGCGATTTGAAAAGGATGTCTCTTTTCAAAGAACACTACCACACACGAAAATGTAATGCTGAACAATAAATTCACAGCGATATTGTAAAGAGGTCTTTTGGGGGCAAACAGTTAATGGAAGATTATAATAATTCCATCAACTGCGACGTTATTTTCAAGAAACTAATAGACCTAAAACATAATGACGTAGTGAAATGTTTACCGCAATGTATTGTGAGTAAAAGTAAAACGCGGGGATAGAAATCAAAGATGGCGGACACGATCATCAGCCATGCGAGCCTTCGCCTGACTTTAGACGGAGCGAACTTGCGGGTTCGTGGAAGCTTGAAAAAAAAATGCAGCTCTGGCGTTCGCCACGTGCTTGATACACACAATGGCAAACAACAATTAACACGAACCATTTTGGAAATACAGGTATTCTCAATCCCAGGATCTTTTCTGACAATTGTCGATGCGCACGATGTTCTAGCAATGGCGTGCGTACGGTACTCACGCTACTGCTAGCACATCCCTTCCTTTCACTCGTAATGCAACACGGTAAGCATAGCGTTACGTCATTGGGTTTTAGATTTTTTCACAGAAACGGCCTACGTCTTGTGTTCTCACCAACTTAAGTCCAATTTTCGACTGCACCTAAAACAGCAATGAAGAGGAGTCAAGGCTCTGTACCTGTATATCATTGAGCTCATTGTACAGTCTGACGGCTAGGTTGGCACCGTCGTCCTTCGTTGGGATCTGCAAATCCTCACCTTGGTAGAGTATGCTGGAGACAGGGCACACGACACAAGCTGTGCCAGCACCAAACATCTCATAGATCTACAGCAACACAGGGGAAATACACAGTAATCATGGACAACAGTGTATATAATTTTTCCAACTTTACTTTCCCATAATTCAATATTCCCTAATCTGATCTGAACCAAACTTTGTATGTTTTCATTTTAGGCCCTAAACTACCATCTCTCAAAATATGGACATTAAAATTCGGCCTCCTGGTAGTTTGAAAATAGGGAGACACTGAAATGTCTCCCTAAAAGCCAATGTCTCCCTAATGCTGAAAAATTTACCACAAAATGTCTCCCAAATGACCTATTTGTAAATATACTACCATTTATTCCGAAACATAACACTCCCCCGTGGGGGACAGAGACTTAGTCCAGAGGACATTTACAACAAAACTCTACTACTGAGGACCAAAAAAAAAAGTTCGTAATCTTCTTCGTGTGTCCCGTCATGAATGGTTTTGCAATACAACATGACTGTACAGGTTCAGATGGGCCTTCACAAGTGTATTGCTCTAGTGTGGACATTCCGTTGTTTTGATGTGGTTACGAAAACTCGGAGTAAATGCTGCTTTGCCTATCACCCCTGTCTTTCATTCAAACGACATCTTGGATAATTTCTTCGACGGTTTCTCTTTATTTAAACATCAACAATACTGAGCCCTAAATGCCTCGGAAAGTGTTTTTGATAAAGGGGCAAATATATATCTGTGGTATCCAATGGCATTATACATTGAGGGCACACCAAAGACATTCGACTTTTCAAATGTGGGGACAGAAATGAGTTGGAAGACATGCACTTAACAAACCATTTGAGGTCAGGACCTTTGCTTTGGGTGAGATTTCTGTCTCGAAAATAGGGATCGCTGGAGCGGTTTGTGCTAATCGTATTCCCAATTCAACAGGCCAAACGTCGGTCGATACAGTAAAGGTATTGGGTATTTTACGAGAAAAGGACCAAATTAGGTTCATAAATAGACTACTAAATAAAAAACCGTAACTGGATATTGACCAATCGCAGATCCGGTTGGTAACATTTTACAAACGTGCTAAAGAATGTTGAGTCCGGACCTTCTGTTAAGTTTTCTTATGTGATGAGGGATGAGATACACATTTTTTAGAGCTTTGTACGCAAGCGTATCTTTACACTTATGTGAATGGATGCAAAATAATGTATAGGCCTATGTGTTAAATGAATTGATTAAAACCCGTTTAAAGTACCAGTCAGCACAAACAGTACTGTGAATGTTCAGCTCCATTCTGACGCACGAAAGTGGGGATCATAATATAAGTGGCATAATGTCATTTCAGAACCGACGCCATTCCAAAGTCGACTATGCAGCAAGTCAACTTGGCGTGTGTCAACTTTTGACCCAGTTCACGTTTTTCTGTCACATCACGTAAAAGTGAATGAAGTCACCCACACATTCTAAAAACACCTGGGTCAGACTGATCCGGAATCTGGGTCCCATGGGGGCCTGACCCTTTTCCCGGTCAAATTGAGCCGTTTTGGGTCATATTTGACCCAGAGAGGGTCAAATATGACCAAAAAGGGCTCATTATTTTTTGGGTTAAATTTTTGTCACTGCACTTTAAAAACACCTGGGTCAGACTGACCCGGAATCTGGGTCCCATGGGGCCTGACCCGTTTCAGGGTTGCAAAAACCTTTAATGAAGTAAAGGGGAATGATTGAAGTAATTATTACATGGATGGAAAGAATAGGATTATAGGAGTTTTAAGTGCAAGCCATCTATTCTGCTGATGGAGATCGATCGGTTTTGAGCTTGTCTTTTTGAAGACTTTTTAAACCTACTTTTTTGTACGCAAAGTTTTCACCTTGGGTAAAGGTGTTATGCAGAGAAATCTTTCTTTATATTCTGCTCTTAACTTTTCCACACGTTTTTGGCGATCATGCATGTGACTTTTTTCTCATGGACTTAAATCCACTATTTGAAGCAGGAAAATATCTGTTGAACGCCACGGTTATGCATGAGAGAAGTCCCGTGGCAACCGACAAAACGCAGTCAGTGAAGAAAAAAATATATTGCAAACAAAGGTGATATGTCACACTAAATAGCGCCCACTTTAGCCGGACTTTTTCCATTGTAAGGTTTTCTTTTTGTCTGAAATTTGAATGTTCCAATAATTGGTACCAGGAGATATCCCCAACCACGCATTCACAATATACAGAAAACCAAATGGGAACCAGCGCAGCACATGCAACCCACACGAGCGATACCAGCGGACTCTCGGGATACAGAAGCTCGCAAGAGTTGCAAAAATGCAGGAATCAATCTGGCATTTGTGACTGATCTCGGAGAGTGCAGGATCAGACCTGGAACAGATCCTTCTCGAAAATGGAAAGAGAAAATATAGGCCTATAGGATCAAATCAGGTTTACCCTAGCCATCGATCCCCATTGAAATGATCCTCACTGCGAAATACACCGATTGCGCACGATGAGACCATGTACAACCTTTCGGATTCGTCGAGCGCCACGGAGTTCAGTAAACATCAGCGAGAGCTGAGAGTTTAAAACTAGTCAGCAACAAATACCCCCCCCGAACACCGATGAAGGACCCCAAATGACACGAGGCTTCATAACACTTCTTGCTGGCTCATTAAGACGGGCCAATAGGGCAGAATATGTCAGTGTGAGTGGACACCACCAAGAAATTGCATACGCAGCTACACTAGCTATGCCCGGTAATGCACTATAATAACAAAAAATCCCCAAATATGGAGAGACTGAGGTTTCCATCCTGGCAGAATCTTTCCAGAAGTCAACATGGGAAGTGGACTGGAAAAAACAAGCAAACAGGAAATCAACCAAGCGTGGATGAATGCAAGAGGACAAAAGGAAAGGTCAAGAAAGCTCCAGGCTGGAAAAAAAGGGCAAGGGGTAAAACTAAAGGGGTCTGGACGCAAACTTCTTTCCAAGGGTCTGAAGTTCTGTCCCATTCACCCCACAGTGAACCGGGTAGAACTCAGCCAAGTTCTCACTGAATACTTCCGCAGGATACGACTTGAAGGATTTTTCTTTGTCTCTGCTCCGTGCGACCAGGAGCCACCCCGTGTCAAAAGCACCTGGGTACCCCCTTGAGAATCGTGTACCGGCCCTTGAGACCTATGCACCGGCTGTTCATTCACAAGTGAATGACCCTGACCATTTTCGTCACAGTCCTCATGATAATCTTTCTCCAGGGATGAGCGTTCAGCACGTCCTTCGCTCCCGCAATGACATCATCATCAAGCTGGCGGATAAAGGTTCGGCTATGGTAATTATGGACCGACATGTCGCAACAGCAATACATTGATGAAGCCCATCACCAACTGAACAATCATACTTACTACATGTATATCTCCCTCGATTGTGGTTCTGATGGAGACAGATTCTACTGGGATCAAACGTCAGTTCCTCCATATTTTGTGATTCAAATTTGTATCAAGGCAGACACCAACAACCATCGTTTTGCCCGGGTGATTTCCATTTGCATGTAAACCCCGGTAATGGCTTATCCAATGAAAACAAGGGGGTTTTCGCCTCTGAAAAGAGGTCTAATACACGTACCTTTACCCACCGCTGCTGGTGCACCGCTAAATTAATACACAGGTTTGCTCGTACGCACGACGGGCGAGTCGTGTTTTGGTTGCGTCTCCTACAACTACATGTACGGCTTCGAATTTTTATCAAATTGTGAAGAGCCATGCATAGCCAGTGTTCGACGTTCTAGCGGATGTTGTAGTCTCACATGGAGACGCCTCATGGTTTATGCTGCCAGCATAGCACGCACAGCCTGCAACATAAATCGTTGAAAATACTTTTTCAGGATTTTTTTTTTTTCGGGAGATATTATACCCCACAAGTATATTGACATATGTACACATGATATACACGATAAAGCCAACAGTGCTACATTTTGTTTTTAAAGTGATTGAACGTCTTTTATGCAACATCATTATTTAGTATCCACAGAAGCCAGTACTGGTCGTTGATTATCATGAAGCAATTTTTATTAATACCATTTAACTCCTGTTCATTCTATACTATTCAAATCCAACTCGACTTTCGGTTACGTAATGACTTGTGACGGAACAAAATCACACCGTGAATCAAAGTTGTTGAATCTTGCTTCAACAAAAAAAAAGTTACAGGCTGTAAGCATCAGGATGGCCTTTAGTTCAGCGATGGCTTCACCTTTACGTGTTTCAATTTTTGGGAAAACTCCGGATGCAAGTATATGTTTTTTTTTTGTTTTGTTTTTTTAAGGAAAGGAGGAAATCAACGAATTTCACTGCTCGAAAAAGGCAGACAGCCAACATGCCCTACTCCTTCCCGAGGTCAGGCAAACACAATTTGAGCGAAATGAAGTATGATTTCAATACCTTTTAATCTATTGTGTGGTAATGCCTGACCCCAGGAGGGGGTACGGCGAGGTTGGCAGGCTTGAAAAGGCCACTGCTGCATTGCATGACTGAATAACAAAAGAATCACATGAGACGTCTCCTTTCCACCACAAAAGATGAAGCGGCGTTCAGTTTCCAGCCCTAAACAAGTAGCAGAAACCTCTCTTGCGATGATCTCGAAGACCTGTTTTCATTCAATACCCACGTGTGTGTCTCTTCGCGAAACGGGGACAACATGGTGAGAAAAGTTAACAGTGCTTCAACAACTGGATCTTAGGGAAGTAACAGCAATCCATCAGTTGTTGCATTACTTGTGAGTTAATCAAAACCCCAAGTTTTATTTCTTATTTTACATATTATTTTATAATATACATGTATTTATGGACCAGCAAAATTTGGTCATCCGTGCATATGATATCCGCCCTTCGGGCCTGTGAGTGACCTCATCCATATCTCTATGACGTCAGACGCCACCGACAAACGTTTTGCTCGGGTGATTACATATGACGTTTCCATTCACATGTAAATCCCGGTAAATGCCTTATCCAATGAAAAGGGGTTGACATTGGCCAATACACAATTTCATTTTCGCCTCTGAAAAGAGATCACATACATTACCGGTGCAACCGACAGTGAATGGAACCCTTCCTAATTTCGACATGGCGACAACACGAGCTCTGGCAAATACATATGGTGCTTTTCTGATCCTGTTGGTAGTAATTTTCACAGCCTTAAACTATTTCGATCTAAACAATGGCGTTGTAAGAGTCAGGTCAATTGAAGATCGGGTACCTTACCCGAATCGCTCTATTGGCGTTGTAGACGGAACCGATTTGGCTTTTACAAAGGGTCATACTCTCACCCTGACCGTCCGCATGGAAACCATACCGAAACTTCTGACACGTTTCTACTGTGACCTTTTACGATCTGCTGTTCTGTTTTGGTCGCCAAAGCTGGGTCGCATTAGTGTGATACTAAATAAGGAGTCGGAGTCAGATCATCTGTTTGCTCTTAGATTGCGAGGACGAGAACGAGAACTCGGCCTCAAATTTGACTTCTTCTACGAGCCTCTCCCCAACGACACAACCATCCTGAAAAAGGGACGTGTCCCTACAGGGTATACCCGTCAACTGTGGAGTAGTTTCTGGATGGATGTGTTCATCGACGCGTCGATCGTTGCCTGGGCTGACACGGATGCCATATTTATAACGCCCGTAACGCCTGAAAACATCTTCAACGGTCAGAGATTACGAGTAGTCGCTTTTACCGACTGGAGGAGGCCAAAAACTTGTGGATGGTACAGGACAACACAAAGTGCACTTGGCAGAAAGATGGTGGCGGACTTCATGACGTATTTCCCCACCTACGTCTGGAGAGATACTATAACCAACTGCAGGAATTTTGTCCTGAAGCAGATGAAAGTAAGTCATTGCTTTGACAAAAGTAAAATATGGACTACAGGCAACCCTGGGCTGAAGAGACAGAAAGGGAATTATCCAATGTTCCTTAAAGAACCCAACATTCCCAGAAGGAAAAAAAAGCAAATGGAGGGGTCTTCGTTTTAATGTCAATTGCACAAGTTTTTCCTTGTTTTAGTTCATTATTTTTTGCACTTGAATCGCGTCTAGAATTGAGAGGAAAAAAAAGTCAACAGCCCCAATCCAGTATACACCACCATCCAAACACAGAACGATAATGCTTGGATATATTTGGATTTGTGCACGATATAGTTAGTAAAATGGACAGGTCTTTACTTTCAAAACCGGAAGCGTTGCATATGGTTATTGCTGTTCCACAGATAGGTACAGGTTTGGTTCTAGGACATGAGGAGCTAATCAACACGCTGAGCAAAGCTAGTTCCAATCCATTCAGACGTCAAAAGCCAGCAATGCAGAGTTTTTTTATACATACAGACGAGCATCATAATATTTGATTCGTAAATATCCGACACCGATGCCAAATTTTCGTTTATGTTCTGTGCTAGTTTTGTGTCCGAATGTCCACCGATGTCCCAAACCCCAACAGACACAATACATGACCACTAACGATAAACAATTGGTTGTATGATTACAAAATAACAAATGCTACGAAGTTCAAGCAAACAGCAAAAGCATTTACTGAGAGGAAAAAGCATTAAGAATAAGCAATTGCTTGAATTTGTATGAATAAAATGTTTCTCTTACTGTTCAGAATCTGCTTGTACCAATAGTAGCAAATGCTTAATACTTGTGGCTGACTTCACAGCCGAACGGTTTTGCACAATAGGGCTTCCGTTGTCTAAACGTACACACACACAGTGCGGCACGGTGCTGTATCTTGAGACATCAGCATGGCAGATAAGCACGATGGCAGTAATTTTGATCGCAAAAACCTTGAAGAAAAATTGCTCTGCCACTCTCAAATCGGTACAGCTGTCTGTATCTGGTTTCTTGAAATTCCCTCCTTAAGGCATACAGCTTTTCCCTTCGAATGGCATTCATGAACGTTGCTATTTAGAACATTAGTAAATGCTCCTCGTTTGCAAGCCTGCCCTGACCCAGTCTAGAAAAATGTCAAGTAAGTAAATATTCCAATTCTGTAGAACTTACTCGTTTTTATTCATACAAAATGAAGCAACTGCTTATTGTCAAGCACAAACTTAAAGAGTAAAAAGTAAATACTTTTACTTTTTAGCAACTGCACTAAAGTAAAAGCGTTTGCTTCGTTATTATTCATACAAACACGAGTGAATGCTTCACAAATGGTAGTAAAAGCAAATGCTACTTTTATTCATACGACCAAATATTTCTCCCCTTCAGGTAAATAGCTTTGCGGAGGCCTTTCGAAAACTGGGAATCGGCATTAGTCCTGTTAACATCATCATGAACTACGCCTACTACTTTGAACACGATCGTTATGACTGGCATCTAGACGTCAGTAACAATTTGAAAGGCTATAATGCTAAGTATGTACCGCGTGGATTTGAAATCCAGCCCAATGAGACTGTGTCGGAGGTACACGTCACCGTACACGACGGCTACTTCAAGCTATCTCCACACCCTTTGCTGCAAGGATACTGCATCGCCAAACGGTACACCGGTCAGCTACCCGTGGGCTGCAAACAGTTTGAAAACACCACCAATTTTTTCCTGTTCGAGTTCGAGACCAAGCCATATGTGGGTCACATGAAGGCGTGGTGTTCGCCAGGCGCAGGCCGCGAAAGCTGCGCCCAACGTATAGAGGCCCACTACAACAACACTTTGAAGTATTACAATGCCGGGAATGACCTGAATTTGAAACGGGTTGGCGATATTGAGGAAGCAGCAAGACAGGAGAACATTTCCTGCCCGAACGTATTCAACTTCGGCTAAAGTTGGACGGGTGCAATACTTGGAGATCACTGTTTTAAGAGCAAACTGCGCCACCAGAACAGTGAATGTGAATCGGGGTCGTCAAAAGATGGGTTTTCATACAGGGTCAGAGAGAATGCCAAAATGTACGACACATTTGGTTACCTTCCAGCATGCATCACGGTATCACAGATGTGTCCGTTAACATGTCAGCATTACCCGATTATTCGGTATCACTTTAGAATCGAAGGCGCCAGTATCACATCTTCAGTTATATCAAAATGGGAAGTTAATCGTGCATTTTCAGTTGAAAATTGTATTTCCTCACTTCTATATCGGTCTTGCCTTAATATGTCTCATCATCGTTGGATAAAACTATATCAATAAAATGCATCGCACTTTGTGTGGTCAATCTTCAGCCTATATCTTGCACCATAAGCACTCGCTGCCCAACACGAACCATGAACTCTATCTGGGACAGCAAGCCAGTGCAATCACTCTCAGTGGCGTCATCCACAAAGTCGGCCATATTGACCAATTTTATTTAGGAAAACTGAGAATAAAAATAAAAGCCTTAAACAAAAAAATGATCAAAGATTAATTTCATTCACGATGACGAATACAAATGACAGCTATGAACAAAATCCATTAAAGATTAATTTTATTTACGATGATGAATAATTTAAAATGTGTGATTTACATTATCTAAATGTTGTAAGCAACATTAAAACAACTCAAATTGAGGCAAATGAACCAAAATAGTCTGGTACCATTCCATTTACGAGATTTCATTGAATGAGACAGATTCAGGGAATGTCATCAAATATGACTTGCCAGTGAATAAGGCCAACTGGAAAGCCAGATTTCCAATGCAGTCACGTCAGACGTCACCTCAGAGAGCAGCGATTTCACTGTTTGTGCGCAGGGCTACACTACCGGTGAGCTACGTAGCAATACGGCGACTTGTCCAATCAAAATGGCGAAATATATATAGCCTATGTGGGCACATCATACTCCTGCACGACAGGAAGAAGTGCGTTATGACTCCCAAAAATGTCTGGCGATCTGTTTACATTTGTAACATTTTTCGGAAACGTTTTCTCTCACGTTGGTTGTACAAAACGAAAGTACCGTCGGTGTTGTCCACAGACCTCGGAGAATCCGGTTAAAAATATATATATCACCTGCCGGTTTCGAAGAGGTCTCAGTGAGCGCGAAGCGCGAAACCGAGCAGCATAGGGTCCAGGACCCGCTCAAGAGCCTTGGAAAATTTAGAATTCTCGAAATGTATGTGGCCCAATCTAAGCCACTTTTTTTTACCACTTTGGCCACATTCGAGGGGAATTTTCTTACTAGATCTACACGCATTCACAGTTTAAAATGAACAATCCAATCATACTTCAATTAATTCCTTTTAGTATCTTAATAAGCATCTTATTGTAAAGATTGATGGTTTTATTTCTGTACGTAGGGTTTGACAAGAAAATTGCTGGAACTAAAACATTAACCCAGGTTGGCTGTATTTTATTTATCAAGCTCCATGCTGACAGTGTCATGCCAGGCGCAAAGCAGCTGCTTACAGCTCACGAGGCAGCCCAAGATCGTATGCCAAATTTTCAGTCCCGTTTAAAGTCTTAATTTTAAATGATACAAATAGTATCTAAGGGTAGGCCCACAAGCCAACAGAACAAAATTCTTTAATTAAAAAAAAGCAAAGAAAAGACAGAGATTTTCATTCAACCTTTCAGAAGAAGCATGTAACCACCGTGGGGCATCCAGGTTGACTTAGGCCTAAATATACATCTAACATGCGTTTAGAGGGCAAGTTGCTTTCCTGTTTGAGTGATTTCTAGTCTACGGAGGTCTAAAAACGTCTTTACAATCCGCTTCAAGTTTTTGCTCACCGCAAAACAGTGGGGCTGGGGTATGATTCAATAGCCCATCCCCCACCTCAAAGAGTAGGGGTGGGGGTTATACCCGCATTCCCCATGGTAAAATTTAAGAAAACGAAAAACAAATACAGTAATCAATACAACATTCATCAATGGACCAATCCGTCAGCTATCGACAAATCAATCTATTCATCCTCCATCATGCACTCCATTTTCAATCCACAAACAGTCTTCCGTCATCTAATCAACCAAACGAGTACTCCATCACCCATCACAAGTCAATCTATCATACCCATCCAATATCAGTCAGCATAAAAACTAACCAATCCAAAATTGCCCAATCATCATAAGCAGTGCATAAACGGTCATAATGTCGCGAATTCGAACCGTGTTACCAAAAGACACCAAAGTCGAAAATGGCGCACGAACTTACCCTTTTTTCCTGGACTGCTCTCATTACTTCCTTCATGGTGAACGTTCGCTCAGTAACTTTAAACTCTCCCTGCAAAATTACAGTCACGGGTATGCATTATCCTTTGCTGTGTCGGTCAAGAAGCCAATTAGTTGGTTAACATTTGCAACTCGCAACAGTTTATCTTAGACAATATGCAAAAAATAAAGGTGCAACTGCTGTTGCTTTGATAAAAAGATCTATCGAATCCGACATCTCCAAGTAGAAATCTGACTCTGGTCAGTATAGCTTGGTTCCAAACAATCCAATGGCTACATGGGCCAATCCAATGAATTGATATGAAGTGACTTAATGTTGTAAGGACTACCGGTAGCTTTCATCTTGGTCATACGTGTACCTCCTTTTCCCTCAGAAACCTGTTGCACCTTGTACATGTTGTGGTCTTTAATAGTTTATCACCACATATACATGCCACAGGCTGTCTGCTCTTGCAATTCAGCTACTCCACAAATCAAAGTGTTTTGTGCACTGCATGATGTAAGAGTACAACCCAAAATGCATCAAGTCCCATTTCTATGTCAAAGGCTTGGCTGCATCTTTATTCACTCCTCACTTGAACCTCTTTGTAAATTTTTGAATGGCAAAGAGCAAGTCCAGACTTTCTGTAAATGCAGTCAAGCTCATGGTAATACATGTATTCCGTTAAGGTTAAAGCAGACGAAGAACCTATTCAGGGAGAAGCAGGCCTACATTTTTTAAGGGCCCAAAATAATATTTGAGATATTTTCAACATACATAACCTTTCACAGCTTTTCGGCGCGGTTCAGCTAAATTGGGGGGGGGGGCTTTTTACAACTTCTGGGAAGTTATTACAGGTATTAACCGGTTCTAAAACATTGCCTTTTGTCATGCCAAAACAAATAAAACAAGCAAAAAAATGACATCCATTCATGTCTTTCAAGTAAACTACAGTGGTGAAGTCTCAGCCCCGTGTACCACTGTAGAACATCTCATTAGAACTGACTGAGCCCTTGTGTTGAGCAAAACACCTCTCACTAGGCCTCATTACCAAATTAATACAGTATAATGCAAGTAAGTATTAACCCGTGACTGGGAAATCCTCTTCACACTCCTCTCTTTCCAGGGGATTCATTTTCATTTCATAAAATGCGATGGACCTTTCCTATTGTGAGAAAATATTGTCATAGACTTTCCCCCAAGTGGGAATTAAAAAGAGTTGTCACAGAACTTTCTAACAAGGGGAAAAAAACTACCACACATTTTCCCACAAGTGGGAAAATATTTCCAAGCCTTTCACACAACTGGGAAATTATTTTCACGCCCTGTGAAAGGTGAAAGTGAATTCCTTTCACAAAATTGCCCCCTCCAATATACAGTGTTAACTTTAAAATGCGATATGCCTGGACGAATATTTCACAACATCAAGTCATCAGCATCGGGAGAGCTTCCAAGCAAACAAAACCACCACACAAACATTTCCACGGTTTCAAACGGTTTGGTTCACTGCACTCACCCATTTGCGAGTCAGTTCAAGCAGGCTTTTCCTCGTGACGCCGGGCAGGATTGTTCCATCCAGCTCGGGGGTGATCAGCTCTTTTTCTACAAGAGGGTAAAATTGAAGCAAACGTTGGGGGATTAATTGGCCATCTATTTTGGCCCACTTTGGACTGGGACATTTCCAATTGGACAAGGAGCGTGAAGGTTGTATTGGCTGAACTGGTATTCTTTGGACATAACACAATCATCAAACTGCCGATTGGTATCTTTCAATCACCTTGTGTTTGCACCTGAGGCATTTCTGTAAGGACAGTATAGATTTCATCAATAAAAAGTAAAATTTCAAGAGAACCTGGTTGTTGGTTCCACTGGTATGTGTGTGACACAATTCTTCATGTTTCTAGGACATTTACCAAGAATTTTCCACCATCTGAAAGCATGATTAAGATGTCATCGTGTGAATGAGGTTCCTCAAAACCTGTGGTAAAGTGTCGTTTTGTACAATTATTCTGGCAAACTTTTGTGATGGGTTGATGCTTTCCTTGCTGAGTTTGGAGCTTTATGTTGACACAAAGTTAAATAACGCCACAGTGTTGGGGCCAGATCCAGCAATAGGCACACTGGGTATGTGCCAAGGGCCGAAATAAAGGGCAACCACAAGGAAATTCTACCGGCTTTACACAAGCGCCCAATAAGCTTGTCTCTAAAATTGTCTGAGTTTAAAACTTTCATGTTTAAAAGAAGTCTGATGTGATGAAGTGGTCTTTTTATACACGCACAGCATCCTACTTCCCTTTCGACCAAGAATTGTGCCACAAACATGTACTCTTTCTGCAAGGTCGCATGAGTTTGACTACAGCTGTACATGTACATAAGTAAGCACAGGCCAAAAGTACTCTCTCTCCCTCTCTCTCTCTCATGCAGAAGCTCCCACTAGTGTTTTGTTTTCTTTCTGGTTTCGTCTTGGTGTCGCTTTTGGAGTTGGTTTTTGGTGTTGGCTTTAGGCTTAACTATGGGTCAGGTTTGAGGCATGGGATGGGTTGCGTTGGGCTGGGGCTGAGTTGGGTGGGCTGGTTTATTTATTTTTGCATGCGGGTCTTTTGTGCTGTTGTAGTTTTCCGGTTTTTACATATATCTATCTGCTCCACGGTCAAAGTTGGATACATTTAGTGCAGTCAAGACTGGATTCCGCCAAACTGGCCTAAGGTATATGGTTTCCTTTTTCACTGCTCACTGTATGTACATTCACATGTAAGGCATGCATGCATGACTTCTGATGGAAAGGTCACACGTTTTGCTGCTCTGAAATTTAACTTTTGTTCAGCTGTGTAAACAACATCCTGTTGGAAGCACAGACCAGATTGTGCACAGCATACAACAGAAACATGCACTTGTACATGTACTTTGTATACTAGTATGTAGTTGGAATTCAAGGACTTTTCGTCCACTTTCTCTTCACTTTATGAAAAGAAAGGAACGTCCACAGAACGTCCGTGAACTCATGTTAATGTGTGTGTGTTCATAACCATTTTCAAGACAATGGCGTTCAGTCATGCATGACAGGAGGGATACCATCAAGGTGTCATCAGAAAGAATACTGCTTCTACTTTTCTGAGATCCTTATACATTATAATCATATTTCATGGTTTGGGCATATCAACCCCTTTCCTCAGGGTTGGTTTTTTTCTGGGACACCCCGTACAATTCTGATGGGAAAAGGTCACAAGACCGGGGGGTGTCAATAGGAAGATGACTCATTTTGTTACCACACAGATTCAGGATTTGGAACCTTTTGATTGAATGTGCATGCCCCTTTAATTACCTCCCTGAGAATGTCAAATAAAGGGGAAAACGTCAAAGCTGCATTTTCAGCAGATTTTTTTGTCCACAGTTTGTGTGTGGGGGGGTAGGGACAGGTGTAGAGTAGTAAATTGCAACAGACTGACAGTGTTTTTACTACACGTATATACTGTAAGGCTTAGCCACTTTGAAAAATTGAATATTCAAGTATTTGACGCTCTACTGGAGAAAAGTTTCAAACATTCAGTCATATCAAATTCCCCACAAAAGAAAAACAAAATATGCACTGGTTTCTTGGATAGTCCACCTTGTTCTTGAGCTTCAAGACAGTAACAATTGATAAGTTACTATCCCATCATGTAGTTGAAATTCACATTGGGACTTTTTGTCCACTCTCCCATCAAGATTGGGTTTTCAGTCCAGACCTAATGCCGTGGGTTTTACCCAGAATATTCCTCTGGGGTTTTCCCCCCACCTCTAAAACTGTAATTGCTTCTCTTTGTCTCCTCTCGACAGGTTTCTTCAGGCTTGCGAGCTACAGTGCTAAGGGCACTTTTCAGGAATCTTTGGTGTCATTACCAGAAATTAGTAATAATAACAATAAAGATTACATATAAGAACAAGTAAAAAGGGATAAAAATGGATGGAAGAGTAACTTTCTGGCCTTAATGGTCAGCACATGCATCAGTTGCCTTCATGTTCACTCACAGCACCTTGCAATGCCTGAATCACCTCCCTTTTCATTTCACTAATTTTCACTTCTGAATATTTGCAATGGTACATGTAAATTTGCTATTCTCCCGATAAACATTTGAATATTCAAGTATTTGGCACAGCCCCACTGTACATGCACGTGTCTACCAACATACCTCCCTGTTCGTTCTGCCAGTACATCATAATGTTCATGGTGCCCACTTCGGTGACGTAATGCTCCTCTCCGTACAGCCACAGTATCTGTTGGCAATGCTTTTTGGTCACAGCCTCCACCTGCGGCATGACGGTCGGCCCATAATTGCTTCAAAGACACAATATCAGTTCAAAACAACTTTGAAAGGTTGCATGCATTGATGAAGTACAAAGTGGCCATACAGGTACATGTAGCAATGTTATGAAGTTGAAGGTCGAACGGTCAGGGGTGGATCCAGGAAAGCCACTCCCTCCTATAAGTCAAAGATACTTCACATAATACAACTATACAAACTTCATTACAGGGAAAACTAATCAGCAAATGGAGAACAAATAATCAAATTGTTTGTCTTATTACCAAAATCATTTTGTATTGATTTATTGTTACAAGCCCAGGAAGGTTATAAGAAGCAGAAACTCTTACGGTTGGTTGTGGGTGAAAAAGGAAAATACATATAGTTGAACAATAGCGTAAACACAAAATTATTCAAACACCTGTAAATTCAGTTAACGTAATGGTAAAATAGATTTTGTTAGATCTGCTGTCATATGAATGAGTTGAAGTACTAAAATACTGATCACAGTTGCTGGTTATTACAGTAAACTCTGGCTAAGACGGTACTATATCTATATATATCTTTATGCAATTTGGAGGTTCATAATCTCCAATTATTGCATGTACATATATATATGTACCGTGCACATCGTTAGTCATGGTGCTGTTTCCTCACAACCAGCGGCAAAAAGTCAATTTTTTTACATTTCTGACATGTTATTTTCAATTCATGTTGACCTAGAAAACATTTTTTCACTTTTCAATCCCCTTTGTGAGTAAGCTATTGGCTTTACTTGAAATCCTTTCTTTCGTTTTGGCTTTAATGGATTTTGATGGTTGGGAATTTTTGTTTGGGATGTTTTTGAAGCCCCTCACATAAGCGAGTACCTTTGACACTCTGACATTGTATCGTCAGTGTTTCACAAAATGACAAAAGCCTCAAAATCCTGCCAAACGGACAATTTTAGATAAACACGTTTGAAAATACCACTGTCTCAATACACATTTTTGATCACTTTTATGCTACGAATTGAGGAATTTTTTTTACAAAGTCATGGAACCTAAGACTTAGAGAATGCTATTATCCATACTTAATTGCAGATATACTGTCTTAATCAAAGAATAATTCATAAAATTAACTAATAAAAGATTTTTGTTTACTTCGTGGAAACACAAAAACCCGGAAGTCTTTATTTTTTTTTCTTTTCTTGTGGCATTATATACACTTTTGTCACTTCGTAAAAAAATACGCGCTTGAAGAAAATTGCTAGATTTCATTAAATTTTCACGCAAGCAGGTGTTCATGTACAACATCATTCACACACGTGTACGCACACAGAATTGTGCGGGCATTGTGTGAAATTGTAGGAAAACCTCCAGATCAAAAAATTATTGATTTTCGGGGTTTTGTCACTTCATGAAAACACCGGTATTATTGACTAAATGTCCTATTTGAATCGTGCATATCTTGCACATTGTCAGTACCAGTACGGTGTACCTTTGTACTCCACAACTGATCCCTTTCACCTCATTGGTACCAATGTGTACTATTCCTGTGGGAAGCCAAAGTTGTTTTAACATCAAAATTTATATTTGCCCAATGAATTTTAAACAGGGTGAACGTTGCATATTCGTACCAGGTAATATTTAGCGGTTGTGTCTACAGCTGTATATAATTTAGTACATGTATTTTTGAGTGAGATTTTTTTGACATGTAGTGAATTACTCAATTTACTAAGTTTCCTGTACAGGTGATCAGCCATGTACATGAAGTTACCCCAGCCCGACAGCAAAACCACGACTGTGATGTGAAAAGAGCAAAAACTGTGAACACTTCAGGCACATAAACATTGAACTGTTGCCAGGCAATCAAGTACATGTAATAGAAAGGAAATGCCTTTTTGAAACTAAGCAAATATTTATTTTTGTATGCTTGTGAGGTTCAGCATTATGGCATGTACTGGTTCATGTACACGCAGGCCTACATGTACAAAATTTGACTCTTACATGGACATGTGCACGTACATGTACATCAAGAACTACATGTAAGTTTTGGGTAATTACCAGGGAATATACCAGTAAGTCACGGGATAAGGAGGAAATGTAAATATATCTACATTGTAAGTGGATGCCAAACAACCCCTTATGTTGTTGACCCTCATGGTGAATTTCAGGGTCAAGGTTTTTGTATTTGGTGTTTTTTTAGTTTTGTTGCACACAGACATTTTTTCATGTATATGGAGAAATATCTGGGAACTTTCTCATGCACATGCACGTAGACATGTAGAAAAGCTCTCCCAATTGGCACTATCAATGCATCTTACATGTACATGTACCTTGCCATTGTCAGAAGTAGACATGATTTGCAAGTTGAATACTGACATGTCAGAAATTGGTTATGCAGCAAAACCACACAGAAAATGTCTTCATACATGCATAATGTTCCCTTGAATGAGATGGAACACAAAAAAAATATTATTTTTGAGTCTTTGATTAATGTAACTGACTAATTTTCTGACATGTACATATGTCCTTCCTTAATTTCTTTAATCACCACTTCATCAGTGTCAAAGCACTGAACAAACACCTGATTTTCAATTTCTCTGCCCACGTTTGTCAAAAGTACAACAAATTTATGGAACAAATAACCAAATCAAAAGCTTTTGGCATTGTACATGTATTTCACTACTCTTCTCTCTTACTGAAAAAAAAACCAGAGCAATGTATTTTCACGTGGAAGGATAGTTACTACAAAGTTACAGTACATTGCAAAGTATACCTGGGACTCGGAAATTCCCTTCACATTTTTCTCTTCCAAGGAAATTCACTTTCTGTTTATGAAACATAAAATCGTGAATGAACATTTTCATATAAGTTCTATCAAATTTGTTTCCACAATTGAAAAGAGATTTTTACACTTCACGAAAATCCACCCAAGTCTTTTCTCACCTGTGGGATTGCATGTACAATGTATCTGTGAGACTCTTTGCTCACTTGTAGGTTATCTCACGTGGGAAAGATTTTGACAGATTTCCCCTTGAGTAAAAAAGAATTGTCACACAGTAGGTTACCATACAGGTGGGCAGATATTTATATGCATATTCTTGGGAAAGTGAATCCTTGTCACATCCATGTATTTGTCTATTTCACTTCAGAAAGTACAGTATGCAATCTATTGTGTGCATGTAAACCCATGTGTGCAGGCTTGGCATACATACAGTAGTGGGGACCTCTGCACAAAAGAAGTCCACGTAATCTCGGGCGCGATGGCGTTGTGTGGACTCCCACACGTCCACACAATGTTTTCCCCTCTCTGAAAAACAGTTTCAGAGGCATTTTGGGGTCAAGGTTATCCGTGGCAAAATGAAAAGGAACAGTCCAGGAAATCATCATCAAAAATCCAGCTCGAGGGAGTTATCCTGATTGGAGAAAAAGGAGCATTTTCCTCACGTTTCCTTGACCATAGGAAAACAAAGGAATGTCCACACTTTGTATATGTAAAAAGTCATGTGTGCAGTACAATGTACATGTATGCATGTGGAGGGAGGAGAACCTCAGTGCTTCCATACACAGAGTTTGCCTTTGAGCACAATGGTCCATGGCAAGGTACATGTAAACTATTACTGTTGTTTTCTGAAAGGAGAGTGGCTAGTGAATGTGCACTGCTGATCTCCAGCATTACACACGATTTATGTACTTTATATTGCAGTTGCTGCACAGATTTAATTGACCATCGTCCCATCCTGAGTTACATCTGATATATGTAAACGCCACTACAATATTAAGTATGAAAAAATCTAGTGACCAGGTACTCCATGGGAACGTAACAAATTTGCCGCTTCAGTTCACTTAGCCTGTTATTTTCACACATGGCAGCAAGGCCAACAACAAATTCTGCTTTTAAAGGAAATAGGGTGGGGTGCGAATTGGCCTATTTGTGCCAGATATTGAAGAAACTATTATTACTTTGTTGGGGGGTCTTCAGTTTACATAAACAAGGCAATGGGGACAGGTTATAAACCCACACAAGTACACAATAACAAACACAAAAACGTACAAGTCTGGTTTCCAGTCAGTTTGTTTATGAATTTCATGGCATGGTGGAAACATGTACATGCTCTCTCCACAGCACTAGAGGGTTCCCAACTCAGAATGCTGTAACTCAGAAAAAGCACTGTCTTTTTGGATTTATTACTTTGCACTATTCACCTTGTGTCAACAGGCATAAGGAGCTCTAAAGTTTCATCTTGATTTGACCTGAATTCTCATCCTTCTAGGGAGGCTCTGTCCGGTGATCATCTTCAAGAAATATGAGTCTAAATTGTAATGACACTACTTACATCAAGGCATTTTGTGTTACAACTTCGTTAACTTCCAACAATACAAGTAGCAAAGCCAAGAATAAAACTACAATTGTATGCCTCTGTGCCTGAACTTGAAGCAGTGGAGTGCAAACCCAGCCTAACTCTCCACATGTACATGTTTTTGAGTCTTGTGTATATTGCTTTGTTATTAGCACTTTCATTATTAAAAGGAAGAGCATGGGTACATCATGGACTGGTTTTTTTTGTCCGTATTTTATTCTGCTAGTCACTGTCTTTTCCTCTTTCCAGTATAACTTTTTCTACAATTCCCAGAAGTGTTCCGTCAAAGTCAAAGTGAAAAGCACAAAACGTATACTGGCTTCAATGAAACTATGTCTTTTAACATGTTTAACCAACAATCACCACTGAATACCAAAACGACTTTCAGGAAAAACTATTAACATAACATGACATCTGCTCATAAATGCACCATTAACGGTGCATATAAAACTCAGTTTTATCTGGGAACCCTCCCCAAATACAAAGTGGAAAGCATACTTTCTTGCATTTAGAAGCATAATTTTCTATTGTTTGGTTTCTTTTGAAACAGTCATGTTTTACAGAAGACGAAGATTCACGTATACATGTACATGTCATATGCACCTCATCAAAAACAACCAAAAAACAAACCTAACATTTAAACTGGAGATCACTCCTAAAAGAAGTCAACAACTTATTCTGTCATCTACTTCTCCAAGTTCTCTCCAAATGGCCCCCCTGAGAAAAACGACCTAGCATTTCTGAAGAAAAACAGCTAAAAGAACTACATGTATCCTCAAACAACAAAACTGGACGGAACTGGACTGCATGGGTGTGTTTTTGTTTCTTGCAAACATATGGTGGGGGGGCAGGTACAGTAGGGGAAAAGGATGGAAACTTTAATGGGGATGGTACCTGATATATGTATTCAGAATTCCACATTTACAGTACATGTACTTCCCTCATGCCAATTACTTCATATATACAGTCATTTGCAGAAGTTCAAGACCAACTGGAATTTTATTGGCATTTCTGTCGCTGGGCCTGCATGACATTGTCCCATTGAATGATTACTTTTAACACGTTTTTAACAAGCACATAACACCAATGTAGTGTACCCATTTGAATGGAATTTTTTGCAAAGGGAGGTCTTGTATGACATTTCCTCAGTAAGGCAGATGGGTAAAAACAAACCTGTCTAAGTAATTAGAAATAAAGAAGAGACTAGACTATTAACATTTCAAATCATGGAAATGCAGTCAAATAGCGGTTAAATCAAGATACAGTACATGTACCAGTACAGGTACATGCACTGAGGTTACACATTGGAAGTAAACATACATGTAAGTTGCCATGATTGATTGGTTTAAGTTTGGCTTCTCTTCAGGTTAATATATTTTGGGTGGTCATTAACTTTTGCAAATGACTGTACATTATACACATGTACGTGTATACAGGCTTCGATTAACGGTTGGTATTGCATATTAAACTACATGAACCTGTGCATACAAGTACTCGCTCATTTTATAATTTATGTGCACATATGCAGGTCAAGGGTTGACCGTGAATAATCCCAAATTGAGGTATTAATGTGGTTGTACTTTCATGGCCATTTTTTCAGCTTATCGGGCTGATGGGCCCCTGACAAATTTGTTTCTGACTGTCCTGTTGTCCTTTACCGCATTAAAATCCACCACAGTGGCAAATTGTTTTTACATGTAAGTGGCAGAATCTTTAAGGCGGAACGCTCGGATTGGCACCGTGCCTTTCAAAACGATTCAGGTACATGTGGCAGACCCGCACTCTTTTTGTGAGCGTCAAGGTCTCACTTTTTTTTCTCCAATCAATCATGGAGCAATACAAGTACAGTACTGCCCATTTCTGATGGCCTACTTTCTTTGGACAATAGGCTGGCTGGTCAGATTTGTACAGGAAAAATAAACACCTACTGTACCTGTACACATGGTACATGTACATGTACCAGCACCAAGCATTATCAACAAAACAAACAATTTAAGAAAGGACTTTGATAGGAGTAACTTGACAAGGATATATATCTAATGTCAAGGACCACATAATTACAGCATGTTCATTCGGATGTGCATTACCAAACAACAGTATCATCCTTATCAAGGACAATTTAAGCTGATACATAAAATTAATGTAGTCTACTGCAGAAGTAAGGTGTCTGTTGGTTCATTATTTCTGAGTTATCCCTTTGGTTGATCCAAATGGCAATCTTCACATTTCCTTGACACGAGCCTGGATGCAGTAGCGATTTGTTCTTATGAAATTCTCTGTCTGACCATGTACATGAGTACATCTCAAAAAGTCAATTTGCAACTTAGTCCTTATTTCGATGTGCTAGGTCACATGTACATGTACATGTAGCTCTGGAACCACAAGTGAGGTTTATTACTCGGCTCAATGACAGATAAGTTGACAGCAATTCTTAGAGGCAAGTGGTGATTACAAATTTAATGACCTTTACATGATTAAACAGTCGAAATTAAGCTTCTCTGTTTTGAGTTCTTTCATTTCAATTACAGATGACATGAGTTTGAATCTTTGCCTGAAATCAAACGTATATTCAGAACATGGCTGTTATAATTTTCTTTTTGTAATTTTCATCATTTAATTTCCTGAATCAAAAACATGTTCATTTTTTTTCCATTTTTTTATACCTCTCTGAGATCATCCAAGTACATGTGGGTGATGCATGTTACTTGAGTTGGATAAATCAGGCCAGTGTCTCTTGGAGCAATAACATCCCCCAGTGGCCCAGTCCATCACAGGTCCCTTTCCATGACGATACCGTGCACAATATGGGGCCAATGGGGACCCCCCACATGTCCAATCCCTATGCACACTCTCAACTATTGTTACCTAAAACATCCGTCCCCCCTAGAAGTCTGTTTAGAATTCATATGCCCATGACCAGTCACCCCATAACAGGGTGAACAATGACAACGGAATTCTTTTGTCACAGTTAAAAGCCGGTGACCACACTTTTTGTACAGGGACCGACTCAATACTTGCCTGGGGCAAGATACACATGTAAACCATGCAGTGGTCTAGGGTCGGGTTGCTCAATACAAGACGTCTAATTTGTGCACCGTACATGTATGCATGGTCTCCCACGTCACCCCCTTCAGTCATGGTCCGAGCGGTGAACAATTTCAATAAATGCTATTAGTGGACCTATAGACCCCAAAATTTGGCACACCAACTCCAGTTTTCTTGGCACAATTGAGTTGGGAAAAGCCCGCAAAAAATATTCACTTGAGGGACATTTCATACTGTGCAGGTCCTTACAAGGTCCAATGCACAATGAGTGTGTGGTTGATACACGTATGGTACTCTCTCTGTCTCCAACCTTATCATTCACATACATGTACATGTACGTATACGTACACATACACTGTTACATGCCTTGAGTATTTTTATTTCTGGTTCACTTTATATTCCTGCTTTTATTCAGTTAGTTCTAATTTTTTCCTAGTCTAAATAATGCAAACCAGGCTCTGAAAAGTCTGTCTTGGTCAGTGTTCAAAGTCATGGCGTCCAAGATACAAGTTGGGAAGTAAATTGACTTCACAAACAGGGAAGTGTGAATAGTGATGCAATGGTTCGACACTGACAAGAAGACAAAGCAAAAGTAGACAGCAACAAGCCACTTGCAAGTTAAATTTGAATACAAATCTGGTACACTGTGTTATCCGACTGCACAGAGACTAACAATTTGAATTCCCCAGAATAAAGACACTGTTGCTATGCCTTGTGATTCGGGACAAGCTTTTGCATAGCGGTCATCATCTCTGGAATGGACTGGTACCTTTGTACCCTTCTAATCTTCTGTGAGTCAAGTAACAAATGCTAGCGTCTATCTGTACATTTATTTCCTGTTTGTTGGTGTTTGAGCTGAAATCTCCCATCTTTGTAGTGATTACTATGCAAGGTTCCGTACCAGAGAAGCCAGTATTGCATAGCACACACGCATACAGTAACATTTATGTACGTATACTCGGCAGCTGGTCTACGTGGCTGCCTGTGGAAACAAGCACATGAGGCCTACATGCTGTTCAGTACGCCATCCGCTAACGAAATAGACCGTGCCACGTGTTGGCCACTTCTTCATCGTGAGAGCGATTTACCTAAACTTAGAGTTACACGTACATGTATCATTACCAGTTCTAAATATGTAATCGTTTTCCTCCAAGAAGTCGATGCACACATGAGCCACCTGGGGACGACTGTTGTCCTACTGAAACACTGCACGACCCTAAACTCGCACCATTACGCGCAGTACAATTGGGTCCAGGATCTCGTCACGGTAGCGGGCAGCACTGAGATTTCCTTCGATGAAAACCAAGTCAATGAACCATCCCGCTTGGGCCACCCGAGCCCAGCAGGGGTTGAAATTAACCTTTTTTCCTGGTAGCCAGCAAGACCTGTACTTCAAAATTTTCATTGGTCCTGCTGAAAGTTTGGTAGATCCAGAACCGCATGCGCAGCTGCTTGAGCAATCCTTGCAAGGGCGCAGGCCAGGCCGCAACAAACTTTCTTTTTTTCTAGTTTGCCCGATCGGGCAGGCCATACCATATATTTGTTTGAATGGCATCAATGGGGACGACAGCTTCCAAAATTATCTACAAATTACACCTGTCTTAATCTATGTACAAATTTCTACATTCGACAATTCACAAGAAAATTATAGACAATTCACACAGTGTTACTCAGGCGATCGCGACAGTAAACTAGACAACAATGTCCATGTATCGCGTGATAAGCGTGCATGGTGCATCCAGACCAGTGGGCGATAAACCTTGAACTGGAGCCACGAGCAGAACAACCTCAAATTAAACTCATGAATGCAGAAAATACATACATACATGTAAATAAGAGACCAAGTTCTGTGAATTAACTTGCAGAAAACCTCGAGCAACATTGATGTCTTTTGGACCTGCAGCCTTAAGTTAGGGTTGCATTCGTGATGTGTTTACAGCCGATGAAGAGTGTTTATGGAAATGTACAGTACATGTACAGTCCAGACTGGTGCTGGTTGCCACATTTCCATCACGCATTCTTTTGCATGGGCACGGTGTGGCGGGTACCAAAGCAGCTTCGTTTAATTGCACTGAGCTTTGTGCACGCACTTTCACCACTGCGACAGCAAACGCGAATGGGGTACTCATAAAAATGAGGGTTTTTTTGTTTTTTTCAAAAATTGCAAGTGTAAGTACATGTACTCACTCTTGCACTCACTTGCCTGTGGTGTGTCCCTATGGTTTCAGCGGCAGTGCGTGTAGCGTGCCGGAACCTGTCACGGAGGTGGGACAGCCCGTTGGCACGGTCTTGTGCAGTGGTCGTGACCCGTGGCCTGCTAGCTCAGGGACGATCTGCGGAGGTGTCAGTAGTGTTGTAGCGCTGTTCAAGACGCACAATCGTTGAGTGGTGGACCCTAAACAGCCTGGCAACGGTTCATTGGTTCCTTCCAGCTTGGAACATGCCAATGGCTCGGTCTCTCTCAGGTTGTGACAGTCGTGGCATCGTGGATACAAGTGTTTTTGGCGTCATTTTGGTGTCTTTTTATAGGCGAGGGTTGTGTTCAGGACATGAATGGTCAAATGCATATCTGGGAGTCACTCATGTGTTAGCATAAAATGCAAAAACACAGTTTTTGGCACTCACCCAACTCACTCAACTGGAACGCGATAATTACACATTGACGTTTATCTCTAAATGCTCAATCTAGAACATGCACCAATTTTTACAGTGCCAGTCCTACTTCCTAAAATATGAGAATTTCTACGTGGTGCATTTCTTTTTTCCTTGAGTGTATTAGGCTGCATCCGAATCTCTTGTCTAGAGCTAGGTCTAGGTCTTCGCTCCATTGGAAATGCGTGGAGACGTGCAGACAATAGACCTAGCCGTAGCTCTGGAGGCCCGTTTCGGACACGGCCTGAGCTGAGCTACCACATAGATACCGGTATATAGTCAGGTGCACAGCTTTAAAGGCAGACCCCATAACACAGCACTTCTAAACTAGAAACCAAGGCCAAGGGGTGACAATGGGGCATGACTGGCCAACCGTTCATGTACATACTTGTACATTGTACGCTGCCAATTTCTTGCTCCTGGGACAACCACTTTTTGGTCAGTTCGTTTTCTTAGATGTGCTCTAGCCACCCCCCTGGGCAGCATTTGATAGCACAACACACGTCCCATTCCTGCGCACTCCCACAGAAGGTGAGGGGTAAGTCACAAGTGTGGTGAGCTACTGACGGCAGCCTACAATTTTCATAACTCACCATCCCAGTTTGGCGTAGCCGACGCCACCCTTCCACGCACGGACATGCTTGGTGTCGGCGTACAACCGGACAGGATTGAACGCTCCGGTTGCAAAGTAGGGACCCACAGGCCCGATGATTACGAACAGTTTAGCGTGACCAGGAGGGCTGACACCCAGCGACGGCTGGTTAAAAGAGAGAAAAATAAATTGAGTCAAGATAACAAAAAAAATCAACAAAAGTCAATCATAAACCCTGCCTTACATTTATGTAGCTTCTAATCAAGTCCTTTCAGTGTATATGTACAGATGATCCTGGCAGAGTTTTTGAAAACTACAAGCACTTACATCCAGTGCATTTGACAAACCTGAAGCTATCCAGCAAAATGACAAAAGCAACTTTAGAAACACAAGTGCAGTGTTTTTTTGGATGAATTTCAATTTATTGGTGTTTGTAAGCTTTGACACATCTGCTACACAGTTTAAACTCAGAGAATAAAAAATGAATTAAGGGACATGCAATTGGCATAACAGTTCCCTATATACAACTTCAGAATTTACAGGCTTTTTCTCGGCAAATCAACTTCTGTTAACTCTTATTCAAACTTAATTTATGTTCATCTAACAGTGCATTTAGCACCAATTACAGGATAAAGAGACAGTTAAGAAGACACTGGAGAAATATTCAGTGTTAGAGGTGGGAAGTTTTCCTCATTGCTCTTTCTTCACCTTCCACCTCTGCAACCCAGGTTCGAATCCCGTCTAAGCCAGTCCCTGTCTGATTCATTTTCCCCAGATAATCATTCCAGGGAAAACCCACGGAATCAGGCAAGGACTGGCTTACGTGGGATTCGAACCTGGGTCGCAGAGGTGGAAGGTGAAGAAAGAGTCACTACATCAGCCCGACTCCCCTTAAGACAGCCATGCCAATAACTTGTCAATGCAAAACCGATGAGGAAATGTACATGTACCATAGTGCAAGTAAACCAGCCAGTTCTTGGTGATGCATTGTACAGTCGAGTTCGGGCAGCCTGTTCTTGACACGGGTTTTTTGTTCTTGCGCTCGAACGGCAGGAACATGACTCAAGAACACTGTTCTCAGAACAGGATCACACACCACCTCCTCGTCAGGGTTTTACAGGAACACACGGAAAAACTCGTGAGATTTGATTTTTGAACAGCTGAAAAAAGTAGAAAGATGGCTTCCAAAGCCATAGACAATGGGAAGTTTTGCAAAATTAACATTAATTTTTTTCCGTAACACAGAAATGAATGTTCCTGTTTATATTGAAAAGAGTTCAGCCCATCCAGACATTAACTCTCGAATAACGTAGCCTACATGGGTGCCGCCATGTTGCATGTTGCTTGTCACTAACTACCAGCGATAACCAGTTGTTTGTTCCCAGCATTCGAGCGGCCAACCCACGAACAACAAATTAAGCTGTTCATGAACATACGGGAACAAGCCGCCCAAACTCGGCCTACACGTATTCGCCTGAATGGAAGTGCACCCTCACTGGCCAAGACAAGACAAGCTGGTGGAAAGGTTTTCAACTGAGCTCATGTATAGATCTGATACACAAGTGGAGACAGTACAGTTCCAACACAAATCGGTTGGCGTGGTCAGTAAGTCACAGGCAACATGGGGAGACAACTGTGGATGCATACGGTGAGTTCCAACCCAAACACCATTCACTGCTGTGTTGAAACACGTCATCACAAGTCCTAAATCAGAGCAAATTGTGAACTTTATATCATCGTGTCAGTGTCACAAGGTCGCATCTTCCAATCGTTGTGTACACGAGACATGACCTTGTTGCACTGACATGACGATATTAAACTGACCACTTGCTGGTTCTTATTATACAGGTTGGCTGAAATACAGTGTACATGAACATGTACATGTATACCCTGGTACATACATACACATGTACCATCAAGTGGGGTTAACTTTACAAGCTAGAAAGAAGCGTGCATTAGCCTAAACTAGACAGACACCCAGACATTGTCTGCATGTAAATTCCTGTGCAAAACCTCGGACTGGTTGCAGCAACCTCACTAGTTAATCAGCACCTGCATAGTGCATGGCCAGGAGAGGACCCTATTGCCCTTGGTATTCTTCTAGTCACTCACAGTCCCTCAGCGCATATAGATGTGCACTCGTGACCTCATTACCGGTCTATATGTACCGTGATAATCGTTGCTGCCTGGAGCCTACTCAAGCTTACCCTCAGCATTTGTCACATCTCAACTCAATGGCAGTCAGGTTGGCACTGCGATTCTTTCCTCACCTTTCCTGGCTTGGTCCAAATGTAGATAGGTTTTTCAGTCCCTAATATGTGTAAACCTGTGGGATCTACTCAGAAAATTCTCCCGGGCATTTTCCTCCCACTTCTAAAACTGCAACTGCTTTTCATTGACTCTTCTCTGCAGATGTGGGCCATTTGGCAGCTGCCTGAGGCACCCCTGGTAAGCCTTTGACCTACCCTGTAAACCTCAGGACCTCCTGTGCACAGATCCTAGTTCATCTTCGTTAAAAGATGACCTCAACGAAACTGAACTTACCTCTGTTGCAATCATGGTTGGTCTGATATACAGTGTGCTAGTCGTGGAGTGGGGCACCCATTCTCGGTCCAGGCTGATCAATTTGGACATACACTTCAGCAGCTCCTCTTTGTCAAATACCTGTGTTGTGTGAACATGAACCACTGACAGTGTTATTACACATGCCCGTTCCTACCACGGCATATTTGGACTGAGAACATAGATGTGCACACACGAACAGTGATCTCGTTGGGGCTGATCAATGTTTAAAACCCCCAGTGTTTCCGTCATCAAAATGGTGGGATCGAAAGATACCATGCTGCACATGTACCCAGTCATGTGTTTCATGGAGTAAAAAAGCTTTTGCCTGCAGGTACAAATAGGATCTGGTTATGGAACAAAATGAACATGTACATATACGACTCAATGTATGCGCTATGCCTAGTCTACACATAGCGGTACCGTACATGTACAGTAATGTGCATGTACTGTAGGTGTACTGGCACAATATGGACATGAGGGCAATATTTCAGTATGAAGTAAAAGCTTGATCAAATTCAATCACTGAAGTAAGAATACATCAGTATGCGAGGATATCTTGAAAGTCGGAACGCTCGGATTCTTGTCACTGGAGTGGCATGCTCCCACGGTGGAAAGCTTTAGCGTTTCATGAGGAACGTGCTGTTCCGCTGGAATGGTCCAGTGGAATGTTCAGGAGCATCTGCATCAGTTGAGAGTAGGTTTCGCTTATATTTGGAGTGTTAACTGATAACATTTTGCTTTGATTAGATACGACTTGGTTACAAATCATGATGGAGTTTATTTGGGTGGCAGTGTTGACAGATCTGATGATGTACATATGTATGCATGTAAGTTGTTGTAGTGAGAGAGAATTTTGCAAGTTATGTTTAGGCTTAATACCCATTTAAATTGAGTACATGTAGTACACGAAATCTTTTACTCTCGTTGCCGCGTCATCATGGAGGCTAAGAGGGGAAACAGACAGGACTAACCCACCGAAACACTGTACGAGCTCACCACTTCCTCGCAGCTTTATCTGGAAATGAAAGGGAGAAGTATCAAACTCCTTAATGAGGACATTTTTAAGCCTCTCCAAAACTCTTGGGGCATCCGCATGATTGAGCTGTCATCAGTTGGCAAGAAGGCACCACGTAAGCAAGCCATCACAAGCCGTGAAGTCATCACTGACAACGAAGAAGCTGAGCTATGGTCCAGAGGAATTCTTGGCACTGACACACCCAAAGAACTGGTGGACACTACGCTGAATATGATTGGTCTGCACTTTGCCCTCCGATGCTGGAAAGGAGCACCATGCACTCCGCTTTGTTAACTCCCAACTGTCTCTCCACACCAACAATCATGGGAACAGGTTGCTAACATATAAAGAAGATGTTTCGAAAAACCACTATGGAGGTCTAAACCAAAAGTTGTGGATGCAATAATTTCTGAGATCTACATGTAAATAAAACATCAAAATTACTGGTACTCATACCCCTTATAAATTTTAGGTTGTTGTGTTTTTTTCAAAGAATGAAAGGTGGGCACATAATATTTAGGCCATCGTTAAATACTTTTAGCTGTCAGGTATAAATGATTAATGCATTTGGTTTTACCTCATTTGCATTACAAAGAGAATGCTACACGGTTTAAATTCTGACATGTTCAGAATTATTTATACCGTTTACCTATAAGAGTTAATATCACCATTAATAGTCAATTGCAAACCCTGTGGCCAAACAGCTCCATTTTCATCTCGTCTGACTATCGAACTGATGACCAGAAACTTTGGTCCTTATCTCGGTGCCCTCTGGCAAATGTACGTCAAGCTTTTCGATGCCTGTGAGTGAGGAGAGGGGTCTTTCTTGGACGACGCCCATGTAGCCCTTCCTTGTGCAGTGTACTGCGGATTTTCTGTCTTGAAACCTTGGTGCCCATCTCACCCAAGTCTGTTGTCATGAAGTGCCTTCATTGTTGTTCTGAGGATGGAAAGGGCCTCGCAGCACACTTCCTAACCAGACAAGGAGACACCTTCGGCTTCCGTCCACACTTGCCGATGTTTTCACAGAACTGAACTTCTTGTACTTCTAGACAATGGACTGTACACTGGAAATTGGTACTCTGAAGAGCTTGGAAATGGCTTTATAGCCTTTCCCATCTTTTGAGGGCATTCACGTGCTCATGTTGAGATCTTTGCTGAGTTCCGTAGTTTTTGCCATGTTCACAAAAACTGAGGACGACTCCACGATTGCACTTTCATTTGTACTCTAGAAGCAAAGTACCGACAATGACAGTCCACAAATCAAAGGCAAAAGATGACATTCACAACAGATTCCTAGAGAATGCATGCATTGTTGAATATATACATGTACAGGTATATATTTAAACAACATGCAGAATCTTAGGAATGTCTGGAGCATGTGCATTTCTGAGGAATCTGGCCAAATATCCCGAAAAGCAGGAGGGTATGAATAATTCTGAGCATGTCAGAATTTACAATGTACATGTACCGGTAGCATTCTGCAAATGAGGCAAAAATAATATTAACCGATGTCTGCTAAATGCTCCACTGCATTTTAACTCCCGCATTAGCAAATCCCACTAATGATGTGGTACTTATGCCAACCGAGAGGACAGCATGAGTCGGCAAGGCTACACGTATGTACATCTATGTGAATAACCTCTCTTACAGTTTTTTATATGCTGGTAAAAATGTGGTCAGGAAAAAAACAGGTTTAGATCCCATCTGACATGTCTGGGTCCCAGAAACACAGGCACTTATTGTCTGCTGAAATTCACCAGTTTCGACCTTATTTGGAAAATAATTTAGTTTTACGTTTATTACTCCCTCCCCATATTTTCCGTCATAAAATAGATCAGGGTTTGAAATTCACTGGCGCAGGTAGCTAAAATGCACCCGTTTGTCTCAGACATGCGGCCGTAAATCATAAAAGACGGGCGCAAGAGCTTACGCCGGTTTGATTCCATTATTGTAATGAAAATACATTTACCTGGACATTTTTACTGTTTGTTTCTACTTCTGTCATGAAAAATGCCTGTACTTTTTGACTCCACTTCGGATCAGCCTTGTTACAGAACCATAACATGGTACAATTTTTTTTACGATGTCACTGAGCCCACGCCGCAGTCTCTGATGCGATGCATGCACACACATGAACGTATGCACGCATACTCGCGGACAGTGTCAAAATCTCACTGAATGGTCTGCACAGTGGCCGTGTCTGAATTGAAACAGCTGGAATTTACGCACGATTGTATGGAAACTGGCCCCTTGTGCATAAATTCAAGCCAAACAAGTGGATTCGGCTTAAGACTTCAGTTTCGCTGATTCCACTCATGGCTTGAACATGTGGTTTTGAAAGATGCTCCAAAATAGCTGGAACCAGCGAAACCAAGGCCTCATCCACTCGTTTCGAAAATGCTTGATTGCTGCACTTAGTTCCCTCTTACGTTTGTGTGCATATGCACGTTATAAAGGCCCGGTGTCCAACAGTTGGCGTCGCGTTGCTAAGCAACGGCAAGCACCAGGGTCTTTGCTTTTTTCTCTTAAACATATGTCTTTAATATTGTACGGGAGCTCCGGTACTTGCTCCAGTAAACTGACAGATTCAGCTGTCTCGGGAGTAAGTAATTGCTGCCGTGAGGATTAGCCCAATTTCAAGCCCTGTAGATTAGAGCCATTTCCACTATCTGACCCAGTTTTCGCCCCCTGCTGTAGCATCACTATAAATGCTACATATTTTTAAATAATGCATTAATCCTTAATTTTGCCAAATTAATAACATATTGTGTTAATATCCCAGGTTGTACAAAAGCTGTGCAAGGAGGCTGGGTTTTCAAGGCTTTTACTCGAACCACTCCCTCCAAGCGGTGTGTAGTACAAGTATCTCACCTCAACAACAAGGGCTTCGAGAAGCAGCTCATCGGTGAGACAACAGGTCACAGGTCAAACACCATAGGAGTATACAAGAGAACCAGCAAGGACCACAAGAAAGCCATCAGTGGGGCTCTGTACTGAGACGGCAAAAACTACAGTTGAAGGCTCTAAAGAGACTGTCAACATAGCTCTTACCGATGCTCTAAATATCAACTGTTAGAATGCTCAGCCAGAATTTAAACACAGAGACCTGAAACAACACTAGTGTAGGAAGATAAATTTTAGGTCCATAAGGTACATGTATATCCCTTCGTTTCCAGAACCAGAGCTTTCTAGTTACAGTCTTGTTTTAACAGCTCTGTGTTATACAAAGATATTTGTGAAGCCAACATTTTTATGAATGACCTGGTTATAAATGTGTTCAATTGTACAATGTACAATGTATATAGTCAATTTTTCAACACATATGAAGTTGTATTAAGTGTTAAAATCGTGTTTCCTGTTTCGTCGAGTCTTTTTCAGTCTACCTAATTTTAAATAATGCACGGTTTACGGTATATTCTTAAGAAGAATCTACATGTATACGTTAATGAATACCAGTAGAGTGATGTCACAAGACTAGTTTAACCCTAACTGCCCAAGGGTTGCTGGACCTAACCTCCCCCATTCACACAAAGTGCACAGAGGCTGTTGGACTTAGTTTTTCTGAGGTACGCCACACCCAACGCAAAAGCCGGCTGTTTGGGACTACCAGAACTATCCCCACAGAATGAAACACTTTACTACTGTTTAATTCTGTGTGGTTGGGGAAGGTTAGGGTTAATAGATGCTATCGTAATATGAGATTTTCTGATATTGTTCTCATGCGAAGCGTTTCTTAATTTCTGATTAACTTCATGTATGTTTGAAGTGTTTGTACCGCTGGATGAGACTTCACCGCAGTTTTTCTGAAATAAAGTGAAATACCAATTACTGAGTCAAAATATTTACTGGATACCGGTATATTCCATTCAAACTGTTTTCAACTTCAAGTATAACCACAGAAATTATTTGTTCATGGTAGTAAATAGGTTTGTAGAAGGCTACACTTTCTGCCGGATTTACAATTAAGACGGACGGTAAGCACAGAGTTGATGGATCTGGAGAGTGACTTTCAAACAGTGAATCATGACCTCAATGTCAGTGTTGCAATACCAGACAGCATATTTTTTCAAGGCAGAATTAGACACACATCACAACGATTACTCCTGCAGAGTTCATCCATGGGTGAATACCACTGCCATTTGCTCAACAAACAACTGTACAACTGTTCTTCCGTTGATATCAGAAGCCTTGGCCCTAATAGTTTTATTGTTTTGAAATACTTTCAAGTTCTGTAGTACAACGATCAACAAAAGAAATCAGGGGAGACGACCGAATGGGATACAAACCACAAAGGGTGAAAATCATCGGATGTGTATTGGTACATAATCTACAGGGTGTCCACATAAAAAGTATACTGAGATAAAAATTACGGTAATAGCAAAACTACTTTATATATGGGAAAGAGAAATATATCTCTAGAAAGGGCAGAATGTCCTCTTTGCAATGGTAGACAGCTTGTGATGTTATGAGTGAACAAACTAGACCAGTGTTAAGGGTACTGAAATCGGCACTGTGACAAGTTTGCATATTTCATAAACAAGGCTCCACCATGCAAGTGTGCAGAATACCAAATTATATTTTGCTTTCCCATATATAAAGTAGTTTTGCTATTACAGTAATTTTTATCTCGGTACACTTTTTATGTGAACACCGTGTATAAGCGACAATACACTAACACAAAGTGCTACCGGTCCATGTATAGCCCAAGGTACATGTGGGTGTACATACATGTATTGGAGTGCCTCCAAGTACTGGACTACAACGCTTGTCTACGAACAAAAGTGCACCCCGGAAAACCTGTTTTGTAACCGTGGGTCACCTGCACTGGATAAAACAGTGTAGATCCATTCACTAAACTTTCCCTCAAGGTAGTTTAAAATCACCATTTTAGCATCAAGACAAATCCAATTCGGTGCAACTTTAACAGCTTTCAGACACTGTTTCCATGTTTCAGCAGAAAAGTTACACCAAATGGAGTTCAAGTAAAAGTACGGCAGTGTTATGGTTATACATGTAAGTACACAGTAATACCCCATGCCCAATGTGAACTGTCACCACAAAATGAGCCAGAAGTTGGAATTTTCAAAAATTGAGATATTAGTAGTTTTGAATTAAGCAAGAAAAGAGCTTTCCAGTGGTATGCACATGGAAAAGTTAAAAGTGTAAGGTGGCCATGTGACATTACTCTGGCAGCTTTGCATTTTTGTTCCCAACATTGTTTCAACATTCCAGACCAGGCACAAATAATGCAAATTGCCAAGAAAAATGACACTTGTAAATATGTGATCCTGCAAAATATTTGGAATTAAATAGATGGGCTACTCTTTTCAAATATTACAAAACCCACAGAGTGACCTCCCCTTCAATATGACTTTGAACCCATAAAACAGGAAAGAACGGGGTGTGACCTTACACTCATTTCGTCATGACAGGTCACACATGCACTACCTGCAGCTGGGAGTGTAAAGCATTACTGCCTCTAAACCAGTATCTTCCATAGACACCAGTGTTATGGGCATTTCATACTACAGTCATACATGCTCTTCAGTCACAGCGCACACTTACTGGCAGAGCGCATCTTTCTGCGGAGTTGACCATCCTCTGCATGTTCTCACGTGGACGGAAGAGGCGAATCTTGTTGTCCACTCCCCTGTAGGCTTTCATGCCTTCAAACAGCTGTGGAAATTACAAACTGACTGGTGAATATGGATCAACTTGTATTCATTTTCTAACTTGAACAGTTTAGCATCTTCAAGAACCCATCAAGTGGCTGGTTTTCAATGACTGAAAAAGCACCAGCTTGCTGTCCTAATTGCCACATAAAGAGGTGAGTCTACATGTACTTGAGAACATGCAATGTCATGTGGCTAGAGGGGTGTATAAAAGAAAATGAAGTATACACTAACTGTTGGAAATTTTTAATTGACTTAACCCGTTTTGAATCCGTGATTCACCAGGGGGGTTAACTGTGCTTGGACAGATTTAAAAGTTCATTCAAGATTGGTTCACGAGAGCTGATGCCGGTACAGTAATGTCCCCTGCCTTTGGCTCCGGCGTCGTCAGCATCCATGCTCCTGATCTGGTCTGACCAGCCAAGTGCAGAGTTATTCCCTTTTAAATAGCAAAAGGTTGCTTGTTTGGGTAACTGTTGCAGGCAATTGTTGACACACTGCAAGTATCTAACACCACAAATACCGAGTCACAATCATTTGAGTCCCTTGAATAGTATCCGTCTGATACACGTATGTCTTTCTGCAACCTCATATTTTTCAACGCTTTCAGCCTAGCCAACACAGCCACATTTGCTATCACAACAGGACCTGCACACTGGCCAAGTTCAAACTCAACACACCATCTTCTCAGACTTTGTGTTTATGTGTACGCATACAAAACAAACGTGGGATTAACACATGTAGGTTTAGAGGTCAGTCTGAAGAGATTTTTTGGACCAACCTCCAGAGCATAATGCAGAGACGAAGAGGCGGGGTGTAAGGACAGATTGCCAAATGGGACAATCTTTGGTGCCTGCCAGCCAGCATCCTTGGACCAATCAATGACCAGCATGTGATCCGTGAATTCCTTGCCAAAGATGAGGTTTTCAGAGTCCGGCTTGGGCTTCAGATTAGTGGAGCGCTCAATTTGCAGATCGCTGGCCTGTTGAGAAACAATAAAACAACATGTACACATATCCTACATGAACGTACATGTACATTCTAAACTAAAAGATTTCTCGCAACAGAATTTTGCAACCCCGGATTTGCTTAGCTTCATATTGGAACTTTAGCTGATAACAAGTTTGAACAAAGGTTACTGGCACATTACTTAGTGTCTACTGAAGATTATGAGGCCTAACAATTGAATCCTTTCAATTGG
The DNA here is from genome assembly GCF_054643075.1 of Acanthaster planci. Lineage (NCBI taxonomy): Eukaryota > Metazoa > Echinodermata > Asteroidea > Valvatida > Acanthasteridae > Acanthaster > Acanthaster planci. Next base: position 2,905,526 of record NC_141796.1, read on the forward strand.
TCCTTACGGTACATACACGTACAGTGTACAATGTACATGAACCGCCGGCCTTAGAATAGCCCTTAGAGGGCTTCATGTACACGTAGAGCCAACTTGAAGAATAATAACCAGGGGGGGAGTCATTTGTGTGGAATTTCGTACCTGAGCATTCCTTGAAATCTGAACAATTTGAGACAAAGTAGTGCAGTGAATGTCACAATACAATGATGATATGTAATGCCATATTACCTACATGTATGACTCTTTCAAGGGCAATGTTGAAAATCATGTAAATATTGTTGTTGTTGAACCAATGGCATGTAAATGGAACACTCAGGGTAAAAGTATAAAGTGATAATAATGCTACAATACGGTATGTCTGGGCACATGGATGCTTTGATCCATGCACAATTAACAGATTAAAGTGACAGTTTTTTAGTTCAGCGTAGGACCGAGTAGTGGGGACATTTCTCTGTCCTCACACATTTAGTCCCCATAGCATGAAGGTCATTTTTTTAAAAATTAATTTCGGTTTCAAAACTTTTTCTTACGTGTAAGATCTGGTAACTTAGAGGTTTACCTTAAAGCTCTGCAAAGATGCCATACACCTCCTCACACAATGCCGATGCCAGGGATGGCAGGATACCTGCATTCAAATAAAACATACAAAATACAAAAAAATGAGACATGTGACCTGTCACCGCAAATGAGCTGAAAGATGGAATTTCAAAAACTGAGATATCAGTATTCTCGAATTTAGCAGAAAGAGAGCTTTCATTCCTGTAGATCTAATGTTATGTATAGTCCTCGTCCTTGTCAGTCCGAGGTCGGGGTACAAAAGCTTTTAGCTTCACCCACGCACATGTACGTCAATGTTGCCCTCTGTGTTTGTGTTCAGTGAGTGTCAATATCATTTGTCAATCATAATTTAATTGCTTTACCTACATGTATGGCTCCTTCAAGGGCAACGTTGAAAAACATGTAAATGTTGTTGTTGAACCAATGGCATGTACATGGAACACTCGGGGTAAAAGTATAAAGTGATAATGTGACATTATTCTGGCAGCTTTGCGTCTTTGTTTCCGACACTATTTCAACATTTCAGATCAGGCCCGAATAATGCTATTGTCAAACTTGCTGAGAAAATGGCACTTTTAAATATGTGGTTCTGCAAAATATTTGGAATTACATGCAAGTTAGGAGACAGGCTATTCTTTCCAAATACCCCCAGTATTAAAAAACACAGAAATTGACCTCCACTTCAATATGACTCTGAACCCTCAAAACAAGAGAGTGGGATGCGACTTTACTCTCATTTTGTCCTGACAGGTCACGTATTGTTTTACGAATACAATCAATCATTTATGCATGGTATACACTTCATGCATTACAACCCTCCTTTGGTTTTACAGCACAAATATGCACAAGTACCCACAGTCACTCTCTTGCATGTGTTTTCTATGTCAGTGTATGTGGAACACAAACATGCACAGGTTCAGTGTGTACACAGTTGCTTGCCAGCACAAAATGACCCAGGGTCTTTTGTGCAGTCCTCTTCACTACATTTGGTTTACTGCACAATTATGCTCTTGAAACAGAGAAGCACAGTTGTTGGGCAGCACAAAAGTGCACTCTGATATTCCTGTGAGGGACTGTTGGTGCAGTGCACAACAGGACACAGCTGTGCTTCTTTGAGGTGTTTACCAAGTGACCCAAAGAGTGACTTCCGGTCAGGACAAAATGAGAGTAAAGTCCCATCCCACTCTTTCTTATTTTGAGGGTTGAGAGTCATATTGAAGTGGAGGTCAGTTTTTGTTTAGCCTTTTAAAGGCCCATCAGTCGAAATTCATCATGTACATTGTACAGTACATGTACACCATGCTTATTGTACATGTGGGGCCGTGTCACACATTGAGGTTTCATTGAAATCATATGTACATGTACATACATGTGTACGTGTACATTGTCCACATACACTGTACCAGTACGTGTCTTAAATACAGTATTTAGTTTGGAGTCGAATATTCGGAAGTACATGTGGTTCAATAGTTCAGAAAATTGTCCCTGGAAAACCTTTTAACCGAAAGAAGACTCGCATTGACATTGTTGGTGCATGTATGCATGCTAGGAAATTCATGTACATTGTACATTTATTATAAAACCAATTTAATTGAAGTAACAAACAATTCATTAGAAAATGTTGGTTCATTGTTCTGAATGAATGTGAGAAAACTGTCTGTTGCAAGGTTTATGATATGTGACAAGCATTACATGTATGTCTGTCCATGTGACAAAAGTTACCCACTGAGAAAAACTTACCTGTAGTGTTCATTTTAGCTGAAGTTCAACAGCCTTTTTGACAAAACATGATTTTGAAAACTGAAAACAAACAAGTTTGGTTAACAAACAATTCTGTTTTTATTTGCTAATTCAAACACCAAAAAAATGTCTGTCAATGTAGCATAGCATACATGTACTCAGGGATCTGCCGCTGCCGGTCGGCGCCGGTCGGGCCCGACCGGCACGCAGAATTGCCGACCGCCACAATCTGCCAAATCAACTTTTCCGACCGGCACGTATTCCCGATAAGAACCCAAAAAAAATAGCATCTTGGTCGAGGGATCGATCGTGAAGATATGAAGATCGTGAAGAAACCGTAAAATTTCTTCGTAAATTTCACTTTGCACTGCCATGCATATCGTCTGCGCGCACCCACGTACGTGCATATGCAACATATCTGGACCAAATATTAACATGAACCAATAGGAGGCTTTGTTACGCGCAATGCATGTGTACATAATGCGTAACGAATCTTTCCATTGGTTGGAAAGCCACACATAGGCTTGCATATGCAACGCTCTCAGTGCGCGAAGATCGGAAAACCCCCTCTCCATGATGTACAGCGTTGTTTGTCCAGTTCCACATTTTACCCAGTTCCACAACTTGAAAAGAAAATTTGGCTTAACTTTCAGAAAGACAAAATTGCAAATGACCCCATTCACACTTCGTTTAAACACTTAAAAATCTGGCAGAAAAATAATTTTACATGTACATGCAAAACTGACAATCGACCGTGACTGTTTTTCGCCGCGCCGACCACGGTTAGCAACATTCGGTGCATGTATTTTCTGCTCGATGTTGCATAAAACGATCACTGCGATCGTTTTTTAAACCAACGATCGCACCGCATTCGTTAATTGTTGTTTATCCCACATTGAAAATATTAACTCCGCAATTTTTTTATTCAAAAGTAACAGCATGATTTTGCCTTTTCCGTAAACGAGTTCCATATGGCAAGATACACGCGCTCAGTGTGCACGTGACACATGGCCAGATGTGTCAGAAAAGCAAATGGCCAATCTACATTATGTTCATGTAGACTTTAAAATGACTGTTCAGAAAATCCCTGCACACATTTATGAATGTCGTTATCCCATATGCATACTGTACGAACTTTCGTACAAAGAAAATAAGGAAAATATTCCGCCAAGATTTTGCATGTTTCGCCTTATTTTCAACACACACAAAAAAATGAAAAATGATTTGAATAGCAATGAAAAATTATGGGCATCATAGAGATAGAAATTAATTCAATATTTAAGGGATTTACAGAATAAAATCAATATTTATTTCTACTCTTTTTTTTCTAATTCAATTGCCCGTCTAAAATTATCACCTCATCCTAGTTGACCAAAATTACAAATTTTCAATTTTTTTATTAAATTTCAGACATGAGATCCCTAATTCTAGGCTGTGTATACACAGCTGAAAACACCCAGAAAGTGCTGTTTCCGGCCATCTGGGGGCTTTTAGATTCCAAAAATTTTCTGGTACGCTCCGCGCCAACCGATGGTGGCGCTCTGCTTAGATAGTCCTGCCGGCACTAAAACCATCCTTGGCAGAACCCTGTGTACTGTATGTTATCTGGCCATGTGACAAATGTCATTTCTTCAGAATAAACTTCTGTAATTTCTTAAATACTGCTCAACTCACATGTATCTTTACCTTTCTGTGGCAACAATCAGAAACTGTGAAGACATACATGTACACACATGTATGTAAGCAAAAAAATAATAGCAAAATTTTACAGTTGGAAATTTGTACTGAACGTCATGCAAATGTGTCTTATACATGTACTGTGGACAGACCCTTATACTATGGGTGTTTTATCAGGTCTTAATCCACAAGACACTTTATTTCATTTGTTTAGATAAACCGGAGAAGTTTTAAAATGGAAATGACCCGTATTTTCTTTCAAATTTGATTGTGTTAATTTTTTGGAAAAATCACTTTCTCTGAATTTCTTTCAAATTTTGTGCAACTGGGTTCATGACAAACGGGAGTCAAATGTTTTCTGATCAATTTTTAGTTATTGGGTTATCTCTGTGAACTTCATTTGTTTGTATTTTGTTAAAAATACATAATGGTCTCCATCCGAGGAAGAAGTGTTGGAACCTTGTCCAACATCGCCTGCCTTAAAATCCACAGTAAAGTGATCGAGTTTGGATGCGCTAGCTCTCAACTAAGTGGTGCACGTACAAGGGCATGGGGGTGAACATTCGTGGAGGGTGCACCCACATACTGTACAAGTAAATAGGCCAGACATAGTAAGCCGATCTCATTAATATTCAAAATATTCTATATTAGAGTGTCCGGAGAGCCATGGAATTGGGGAATTGAAGAAATACATGTATGACACTGAATCTCTGGCCATGCAATGTACATTTACACAGTTACGCTGGTGACAAAATGTAGATATATGTAAAAATCTGTACGTACCAGTCTGGTACCAAGTGTGCACGTACCAGTACACATACAGTACATGTACGGTCTACAGGTGTACACCGTAAATTTGTGGATGATAGTAAACTGTGAATGGGTTTAGATTTTTGTTGTTGTTCAAATCTGTGTAAACATCACACCGTGCATGTCCAGGTACCCGGTACATGTACAGTGTACATGTATGCACTTGTACACATGTACAGGAACCTGTACCACACATGTACATGTACACTGGTACATGTATACATGTACATGTTTGCACTCTGTGCATGTACATCAACATGTCATAGATTGTCGGTAGTACTGTCAAGATCAAAGTGCAAAAAGCGGAAATAACGTGTAATCTTATCAGGAACACTTTGAGTTTGAGATTAAGATCTAATTCAAGAGTCTTACGTGCATATATTTACACTACGAATATTTGTGTGATCATATCACAGCGACCACTGTGACAGTGCAGATTCCACTAGGTGATTACATGTACAATGTACATGGTGCCCTTTAAGCAGTTGGGACACACCCACTCATTCCAACTGCTGATTGGCTGAAAATGGGGGCTTGGAACAGGAATTAAAGGTGAACGACCAAGTTGTGCATATTTACATAGTAAGGGCACTGAGTGTAGGATGTATGGTGCCACTGCATTGTGCACACAAACAAATCTAAGCAGAGCCCAATCCCCATTTGCAGTTTTTGTTTTGTTGAGTTTATCCATGAAAGCTCTTTTGCCCGTCCCTACGAAGTCATGCTTTGGGTCAGTCATTCCGCACCACACTACAGAAATACCAGTAGGGCTGTATCACATCATGCATTATGACCCCACAGAGATTATACATCTGGATGTACCAATGTGTTTCTGATTATGGAATCGTTGTACAGGAAACCAACTGGAGTGACAAAGACCAGCACCAAAGACCTTGAGTCATTTCTGTTGGCAAACTGCCACTGAAAGCTGTGCCAAACTGTGCTCCATACACTGTGCATCATGTACATGTGCCAAAGACTGGCCTGCTGATATTTATGGTTACATGTAGGCTCAAACAACCCTTTTTGCTTCATTTCTTTTTCTCCTAACAAGGTAAAAGTAAAAAATTACTGAGCCTCAGGGAGCCTACTTTGCAATAAAGGATAACTGAGTCATGTTTGGTACATGTGCATGTAGCAATAGGGCTTTTCTAGAAAATTGGAAATTCTTAGTAGTACATTCCAATGTTACGGCGTTCTGGTCTCCAAGTCTATCAGATGTAGGGCACCAAAAATGAAGCACAACAAAATTTGAATACTTGGCCAAGCTGGCAGCCAGATTTTGAAGCTTGGTGGCCAATATGGTAGGAGATATACCGGGTACAAGTTGGTTGGAGAAAACTGATGCGCAGTTGGTATGGTTGGGGGATGGAATTTTTTTATCGCACAACTGTTCAAGCTGATACCAGCAGGATTTGCGACTTGTGCTTCACTGTATACATACATGTACATGTACACACATGTGCCAGGTTAAACAATATTCGTAAGATTTATAACCACAACATCGCTCGTAAGTTAATTAAACATATTTTTTTCCAAGCTAACGTAAGACTGGTTAATTAATGGTTAGACCATGGTCAGATATAAGGCCCTTTTCGCGTTTCATGTGTGCATGCTGAGAAGATTTAACAGTGGGGAACAAATTCCTGACAACACCGTTGCGAAACAATGAACATTTGGTGAATGGATGCTCGTGATTGTTATTGTTTTGACAATTTGCTCCCCTCCAGCTTTGTTCACTTACTCGCGCGAAGGCGCTCAAATCAACCTGGCGACGGAACGGGAAAGTAACTTAGGCCTACGGTTAGAATTAAGGCCAAGGAGGCCTGACAAAGCGCAATTTCTAACCCGGGTTTTATAGGGCCTAATAGTAATAGCCATGGTGTCAGAAATTGAAATTGTCAAACTGAACTCCGAACTGGAACCCCAAAAATACTCACCCGTCGGCCACATTTTGTCAACCGATGAAAGAAATTCGTCACATGCACAGCAGCCATAGTTGCCAAAGTGATTTTATATAGGGCCTACCTATCAAGTCCCAACTGTTCGAGATAATGTGACACGTGTGACACACGCGCGACGATGATATTCGACCGATATAACTGCACATCCGTTCATGCAATTGACACCGCTTTGCTCAGTAACTTTCCACTACGGGACTCTTGCCACAGGTAACACGATTACGATCTTATCGACGTCTAGGAATCAGTCTCTCTCCACCAGCTGAGGGCGCTAGATTTTCGGGCAAGCGTGCTGAGCTAGCTGAGTACATGTGTATGATGTTTTTAGCTGGCCCATCTCAAGACCTGGTGTTTTTCGCCTTTTTGCTTACGTTGGCAATCGGCATGGTAGCCGAATAAATGTACACGCAGATAACAGAGACCTGGTGTTTTTCGCCTTTTTACTTACGTTGGCAATCGGCATGGTAGCCGAATAAATGTACACGCAGATAACAGAGTTCATCGGATAGATGCACGAGTTGAAGCTAAGGCATACTCCTAGTACAGGTGTCGTCCATACTTTAGTTCATTGCATCCGACTGCGATCTATGAAACCAGGCTACCTATGATACGTGTGTGCATTTGCCTGTAAAAACACTTCTCACTTCGCCTTGAAATTTGACATAATTTTGTCTCGTGTAATAAGGAAAAAGTCGGTAGACTTGAATCTATGTCGATATCAATCATAAAATTCCCGATTTGCGCATGTAAGCTCCTGCGTGCAGAAAGTAGCCGCGACAAAATTAATGGTTGGCTACGGCCGGCCCGGCCAGCGTGGCAAAGCGTCAAATTTCAGCGTCCCAAGATGACGTAGTCCTTCGGCCGTAAACTTCAAACAATTCCCCAAATCTCTAGATATAGTTCGGATGATGGTGAATCAACCCACTTGATTAGAATAGTAGAAAAAAGAACCGTCACAGCAGCAAGTCTCACGATTAATGCAGGTTACAATCCTAAATGATGATACCCGACACCGTCCTAGGCGTAATTCGTATACGGTATGCGTTTGTGTACGTAAAGTGCCTATGGGCTATACTGACTTTATTGCACGCGCATTACCGCAATCCTGTTACCGCTGCCTTGAGTTTTAGTTGCTTCTCTAACGTACTGTTATGCTTTCCTGTCTACTGGCATAAAGGGCACTAGACTGCTGTACATGCCATTAAACCCAAGATAACTACTACCACGCATTTTGGGTAGCTGCCGGTGACGACCACTGTGGTCAACTGTTGAAGTATCCCCACTTTTTTATTTGGCACAGGCAGGAACCCAGGCAATATCCAAAGATTTCGTGACATTTTGATACAAATTCCGAAGTTCCCAAGGTCTTGCCTAACTTTCCAAGCTCGTGGAAAAAAATACCAAGTATTGCTCACGCTGGTAAGGCTCAACTATTGATACACACGGGAATTTGAACACAGCTCTTTCCATGTGCGCTAACCTTACATATAGTGTGGACTTGTGAATAAATTTAGAGATGTCCGCACGATGCAGGAATGGAAGACGTTCAGTGGACTAAACATATGTCCACAGGACGTTTCCTCTTCTTTGAAAAAGAAGTTTACAGGCATTTTGGGGTTGGGGTCATCCATCGTAAAAGGAAAAGGAATAGTCAAGGAAACCTTTTACAAAAAGCCAGCTGATTCCCAGTTCAAGAATAACGAGCATTTTCACTGATTTTTTTTAATTGCTGAAAAAGAAAGGAACGGTCTACGCCAGGTACGTGTAAGTGTGTGTGTGTGTGTAATTCTTAGATGCACTGGCCTGACTGGTTGAAATTGAAAACAGTTGGCCAAGGCGTGCTGAGGGGTCACACGCAGAAAATCAAACGGCTTCTCATTGTTTTGAAGAGCGACAACTGAAGCAATGGCCTCCGAGTCCTCTTTCGTTTGAGGCAGCGGAAGTAAGATGATGCCCTCCATGTCGCGCCGCAATCAGACCTCTGCAGTGCCGTCGAAGGTTGCATGATGTGAAGTCTGCCACATAAATGGAGAGTAGGAGACTTTAAAGGGTTACAGAAATAGAAAAGTTTTAGTTCGCGTGAAGTATTTCAAAATAACAATAAACTCATAACCTTTTCAAAAAATCATAAATTTAATGTTTACCCCATTAATTGTGATCGCAAAATGAATAAAAAGATCGTGCGTTTCCCCACCCACCCAAAAAAAAAAACACCCAGGCTGATTAGATGACATGCACTGCACAGGTAGCTCATTCGTGCAGCTGCCATGTATATGTTGGCGTTGAACCAACCCTCCCCCTTGCAAAGCCGGTTCAGGGTGACCCGCTTCTCGTTGGGCAGGTCTCAGTGAGCATTGTCAGAGCCAGGTGAGGTGAACTTGAAGGTTTCCAGAGTGACTATCAACTGATGGGCAGGTTGCATGATACTGTTCCCAACTACCAAAGAGGGTTGCTCCCTGAGCACAGGCGCTGTAGCCCAGTTGCTGTGACTCCAGGTCGGGGTAGAATAGTGTCTGACGAAGCCTGACATATCAGCCTGTCAGTAAAATGATAATTACGGGCGCAGAGGAAATTATATCTGGAAACAGGCGGATTTTAATTTCTGGAAATCGTAGTTTTGTTGACGAAACTCTTCTCGCCGCAGCTCAGAAACGGCAGCAATGTTGGCCTAGCACAACCATATCAATTATGCTTCGGGCTACGGTGAGCGTGAAATCGCAACATTTTCGTGTTCAGAAACATTTTTCTTCAAGAAAAAATAACTTAAAACCGATCCAATTCCTCTTTACATGTACCCTACAGTTAGTTTCCTCTTCTTACAGTTTGTATTGTGGTAATTTCCGCCGTGTTTTTGCTACTTTCAGTATTCACTTTTCAAAGAGATCTTGACATGTAAGCTTGACAGGCCTATAACAAAGTTCGCACGTGGGGTGAGGCGCAGAAACTGACGCGGGAGGGAACACACCCATGTAGACATTCTTTTGTTTGTGTAGGGAAGAAATACTAGATGAAAATAACCATTCTTAAACCGTGCATGATATTTTGAGCAAATGATGATTTCCTTTGGACTGATCCTCTTGAAATAAACCTTACCCCAAAATGCCTCCAAAGCTTTTTTCCCCAGAAACGGGGTATCCTTGTGGTCCCCGCTTAGTCCACACAAGGCCGCGTAGCCTACTTTTCTTGGACCTCTTTTGTTCCTGGGTCAAACTAGTTTTGTAAGGTTTCAACAACACCAATGTTTTAAATGATACAAGGCGCAAGCTTACTTCTAATTGTATGATATGATGCAATTGTGGTGATGTTAAGCGCATAAAATTACCTTCCAAAAATGAATTCTGTAGAGTAGAGTGTAATCGCAAAAAGTTTCCCTAAATGTATGCAGGAGGAATAAATGACCCAAAACTGACGTTATCAGTCTATATTGAAGTGCATGAGTGAAGTGTAAGAAGTTATTGTATCGAAAAACTATCAGTGATTAATCTTACGTTGAAATTTCAGCCGTTGAATTAATGGAAATCGTTACAAAACAGGAAACGATTGAACATTCTCGTAAACCTGCAAGCTCCTGGTGAAAATGCCAAAAGATTATTCAAAAGGTCATAAACTAAAAAAGCCTAATTTTTACAGATAATGTTGCCTTTAAAGTCTTCAATCAAAGTAACACAGTAACTAACAGATTTAAAACAGAGATGGCATCCGTTGTCGCGCATTTTTGAGTTGCAGTCCTCTGCCAGTGCACGTGAGGCACCACCGTATAATTTCTTTTTATTTCCAGGCACGATGTAGATTATTTGTGTTTTGAAAACCCTTTATGGTGTTACTCCTGCCATTGATTCTTAATTTAACGTGCTGTGCCGTGCCCTTCCATTTAACGATATTACTAATGCAAATCACTGACCAACTTGAACGGGAATGACAGACGACACACCTACCGAAGTACAATATGATCGCGCAGTATAATCACTCAAAAGTTGTCAAGGTCGTGCACTGATCCAACGGCTGTTGCTTGTTGTTCTTGTAAGTTGATTCGGCGTGATGACCTAGCGAAGCAAAAACGAGCATATGGGTGCAGACCACTAATTCAAGTGAGAATTTCTGACCAGCTCATTAGCATTAAAAGTGCCCCCCACAGTATCTTTTGAAAAAAGAGATTGTTTGGCCCTCAAAATGGTGAGATTGTGTAAATCGTCGCCAGGATCAACTCCCTGGGTCTTTGAGCTTTCATATAAGGGCAGAAGGGCTGAAAACTACGGTTGAAAAATGGTCCTAAAAGCCCGAGAAAGTTGAGGGTTGCCACTTGAAAAATGGCTGCAATCAGACTTCGGAAAAATCACTTTTTGGGGGGTGATTTTGTTTTGTGGGAATAATTAAAAATGTAATTGGTTAACCCACAAAAAATTGAAAAGAAATTGAAAGATAAGTGACCAGACAAGAATTTCATTTGTGTTTCAGAAATCTCAGGGATGTTGGCGTGCATGCTATTGGGCCCTGAACGGTGCTGATTTTACACTGTTTTCAATGGGGCTTGAATTAGTGGACTGGACCCATATTCATGAATAACCTCTGATCTCTAGCGGTGGAGTGTGGAGCGCCGGGATTCGCTGGTTGTGTGACTCAGCGTGTGCGTTTAAGAACGGCACCTCGCCCAAAAAAGATTGATTCCATCATAGAGCAAGGCTCTATAATTCCATGGTGTACCCGCCAATCCATTCTCACTGTTCTCTTTACTCTGGATAGGCAGCTCTGCTCTGCGACTTAGAGCGACTAGCAGTGTGCGCCCGACCATTTAGGCTGTTCAATACAACGGTCATTTCCAAGTCACCGGCTTTAGCGCCGTGCATGAATTCACCATACTGTATGGACTGAAGTTAGAGGCCATAGTTTGAATAGCCTATATGGCCGCGCAGTCACTTCAAATTCACACATAAGCAGTTGCTGCTGACCTGTCCCTCCACTGTGAATAACCAGCAGCCCTGAAATCTGTTTTTAAATACATGTACATGTAGGCCATTCTCCACACCACAGCCTACTGCTGTCGCACCCAGCAGTCGGGTCAGTTGGGAGAAAAACACACTTAAGGGAAGCAGCGCCAGCGAAATTCCACCTGTGTATCAATTGTGAATTCGTGGCCCCATCATTTTCGTTAAATCGACATAGATTCGACCCAGTTCCTTCTTGATAAAAAGTACGTAAGTACATTGGCCACATGTGTGACTTTGTTGCAAGCTGATACATTTTGGGGTGTTTCACAAGAAAGGACTTTCCGTCCGATTTCAGAGAGCATGAGCGCCATGGATGAACCAATACAACAGCCGGGATATAGCTTGGGTGTACGGGCATGAATTGTCATTGGTCTGCATGGGTTATTTCGGTCTATACGGTCGAACCTCGTTAATAAGAGGTCCTTTGGACTAAGCAAACTACCTTGTTATAACAGAAACCTTGTATTATCAGGAATGAAAACAATGAAAAAGAAAGGATTGGGACCCAACAATGTCCTTGTCTTAAGCAGGATCTTGTATTAATTAGCAGTGCTCTTATTAACGAGGTTCAACTGTGTTTAGAGTGCGGTTTGCAATCGACACTGTACCTCTATCAACTACGGTATCTTTGAGACGTGGGATACTGCGGCACGGTCGTGGAGAATCAAATATAGTAATATAAGTGCAACCATGGTTCCTTGCTCTATGGTGCAACATTATAATATTGTGCATGGCTGACTTATTCTTTACGTTGTAGGTTAATCAAGCAAGTGGCGTAACTCTGTGTTGGAAATGGGGGGGGGGTCAGGAAAGGTGGGGGAGGACTTGCCCAGCCATGAAAATTTAAAGGGGGGGGAGACACCAGACACTATATTCTAGGGGGCGATGTTCATGATAAAGGTGTACATCTGCAATATTTATTAAATTCATGCAGCATACCCTGCATCAGAATGCTATATTTGTAGTTTTTTTTAATTGATTTCCTTTTTTAGAGATATTGCAAACATTTTAGTCATTGGGAAATCCCGAAAATTCCTCACAATCCGCTTTAATCTCTGGCTCATCACAAAAAAGTGGAGGGGATGATCCAATAGCCCCCCGACCCCGCGCCTGAAGAAGTGTGGGGGTACCGGGTATATGGCCCACCCCACCCAGGGGATATACTCCCATTGGTTAAGCATAAATAAACTTCCCCACAATTTACATTTTACACACGTATAAAGCACTTCCACCGATCAGCCATCGATCTTAGATTCCAAGTCATGGGCAGGGTTTCGACGGAAGTACCGTGTGCAAAAGGCCTACAGCACTGAGCGATATTCCGTTTACATGTGTATGTCCCACGTGTCCGTCCTCCACGGTGTTGCAGATGGGGCAATGACTTTACGAGAAATACGACGCTGGTTGAATTTCTCTAACATTTGCAATTAAGTTAAAGTGAACAGCAGTGGGTATTTGGTGAAGCTTACAATAAAGACGGTATTGTTTGAAACTACAGGGTCGTCGATGCACAAACTGTAGGGAGTTTGTGTAGGCAAAAGAAACTTAGAAATACCGGTATTTTTGGAAGAAGGTATTAGACGTTTCAACCAGGGAATTCTGCTCATCCTCGTGAAAAAAATGGTGCAAGGACGATACGCTGAAGAACTTGAAGAAAGACAATTTTTCTTAATGATGGCCACTGAGAGGAAATCTTCTATGGCTGCCATTCTGTCTATCGTCGTACTAAAAAGAAATTACTGCACGTTTCAAGGCTCAATGATGAGAAATAGACGCGGTCTCAATTTTCTTAAAATAACCGATGCAAAGGATGACCTTTATATTCCACTGCCAATGTTCCTACATGTGCAGTATATTAGGATTTACGGCACCTGATTAATTTCTAGGATTCGAGATTTAATATTGTAGTAGAGGCCTAAAGGATAAACAACATGCTCTGTAGTACCTTGCCGCACCGACATGCGTGGTCCAGCATGTGGTTCAGTTTGAGAGCTATGTATGCTTTGTGGACAGTGCTGTTTCTTGATTACGGTGGCAAAGTTGTGGACCATGGAGTACATGGTGCCAACGACAACTTTTGAAAACAAATAATCCAGTTAGAACAATAGTTTTTTTTTCATAAACATCGAATTTAAGCTAATGAGTTTTCCAAGTCTTTAATTTTCCGTGTTAAGTTAGTTGACAGATGAATATATTTGAGAATTTTCCATCAAAAGATGACCATGCACGCAAGCTCTACTTAACACGTTGAAACCCGCCACGTCGCCATTTTGAACTCTGATGAATGTCACTGGAAAATAGAGCTACATGTATTTGGGAGTGCTTGTTTCAATTTGTCTCGCCCCAAACGTAAGCCAGCAGTCCCATTAATGGCTTTCAAACTCTCAAAAACAAATTTCCCAAGTTGAACCATTCAAAACCAACACACCTATCGTATAGGCCTGTGCACGTATTGATAGGCCTATATACAAGCACATGCATGTACAAGTATAATGCCCACGAATATGTTTGATCCAGCTTTACAGTGTGGTCTGCCGCGGTGCGTACATATAGGCCTACACCACGTAGGCTTATACACTTCCATTTCGTGTATACTGACACATGTCAAGGGCACAGCGCTTATGAAAAAAAACAAAACAACCCCCCCCCCAAAAAAACAAAACAAAACAAAAAAAAACACCAAAACAAAAAACAAAAACCACCGAAAAGCACAATACCCAGTAAAGGGCGGCGTATTTCTCAGTTACCCTGCCATTCAGTTTAGGAAATGGCACAGTGAGCATTCTGCGGGCACTTTAGCGTCCCCCAAGCGACAAGAGCCTCGGCGAAAGACTGAAGCTTCCTTTGTCCTGGCATGGATCGAATGATTAGGCCTATAGTTCATAATCACAGTGGCCTATCAACAAAACACAATCACGAGACTAAAATAGATCTGGAAAGAATCTCCCTCACATAATTGATTGTACCGTTGAGGTTATTTTTAATCTTGTCAACATGATGGTGGTAGCGCTAGTAAATGACACTGCATTTTTAAAAACTTTCTTATGGGTTAACTAAATGCTGAATCATTGTCACCTCCAATAGTACTTGATTGATAGTTGTGAACTTTGTAACATCGCCATTGAGCTCATCAACTTGAAAGGGAAGTCGATGCTGAAAAAAAAAAAAAATGAGCTCCTTGCTTAATACTTACGGAGCTATGGAAATGCCACCCAACTTGTTCAAATCAAGCAAGATGTCAAAATCCTCATATAATTTATCGCGGAATGACAACATCCTGAGACTAAAGGAAGTCGACATTCTAATTGTTGTAAGACTCAAGACGGACTGTCAACATGCTAAAAATAAGTGGACAAATATCCTGAGATTTTCATCACAGGATGGCGACATTCGCTGTATGGATCACAACATTCGGGGCATTATTATCCTAAAATGGTTGTCGTACTGCAAAGAGGAGGATTCTTCGGGGGGGGGCACTAATAGCAGTAAACGGACAAACCAGCGGCGGTGGGCCGATTTCATAGAGCTGCTTAAGCACAACACTTGCTTAAGCGTGAAAAAACCTTGCTTGACAAATGAGGTTACCAGCCAAGATCCATGTGATGTATATTCGTTGGGATCCGGGTACTCGCCTGCCGTTTGGTTAGCATGACAATCACGTAGATTTTGAGCCGATAACCTTTGTCGTTTTAAGCAAGTTTTTTTTTTGCGCTTAAAGCAAATTTTGTGCTTAAGCAGCTCTATGAAATTGGTTCCTGCAGCCTGGTGCGTTCTGTGTTTACTTGATTTGTTATGTTTTGCATTTAAATTTGTTATTTTCACCGCCTTTCCTCATTTTGGCGTTCTTTTCACATTTCCCCTTTATTTTCCATTTTCTTGTTCTTTCTTGCGATGCTCATCTATACTGGGGGTGCTGCCATTTTAGTTTCAGAAAGTCTTTATCCCGTGATAAGTCAACTAAGAATGTCGGCATTTTACTTGTAATAAGACCGTGCACTATGTAATGATGTCGATTTGTATCATGGCACTTAAAGAGCCCCGTAGGGTGCTGCCTGGATCGTGGAGATCCCGAGGGTCATGGCGCATTTGCACAACAGTGATATGTTTGTCTTGATTTAACAAAGGCTGACGTATCGAGGGTATTTATTAGAAGCATCATATAAAGTCAGCGTCAAGGCTGATTTTGCATGTCATTTGCTGTTGACGAGGCCAGCTGCAGGTGTGTTTATCGCGCAGATCTGCAAACTGAGCAACATGACGAAGGGAAGGAAGTGGGTTTTGGAGCAGCATTTCCAGGGAACGCCAAAGAGGAGTGACTTGAAGATCGTTGAGTTCGACTTGCCGCCAATCACAGATGGATGTAAGTTCGTATTATTTTGACATTGTTGGCCCCCACCCTTGAAGGACCAGAAACACCTCTGAGAAACACAATTAAATTTCCCCATTGTGCAAGAATATTCCGAAAGATGTCAAGTGAGATGTCTATTTTGTGACATCATTTTTGGGCAGCCTGCTGAAGAGATCTTTTTTTACCCTTCTTGTTTTGATTTTGTCTCCCTCCCATTTTTGTACGTTTCATTCTTGTTACTGTCCGTCACCAGAAAATGTCGCATGTCAAATTCTTTAGTTTGTTTAAAGATCAGTTTTCGAGTGGGAACACTTTAAAGCAAAACTACTTTCAATTCCTTGTATATGAACATGCCCGTGCTCCAAAACTGAGTGAATAATAGATCTATTAAGAGAAATGTATTCTACAACGTTTTGAATGACCTGATTTTTTCTTTACTAACTTGAGCAATAGAAAGCGCCAATTTAGCACCTGTAGTTTCAAGATTAGACGGGTAAGGATTTGAACAAAAAACTTTTTATGGTAGGACTTCAATATGAACGTCGAGGGTTTTTCTTTGTGTGTTTTTGTTGTTTTGTATACTATGCGGTATATATGTATTTTGTTTTGATTTCAGTTTGCGTGAACAAAAACGGTATCTGCACCATGCATCTACATTTCAGAAACTAGAAATGTGCCCGCTCAAAATACATAAAAAACGACGTATACGAGATGTGACTCTAATATGCCGACTATAATGCCCCGCTATGGTTTGCCCAGGTTTCTTAAGGAGAAAATAAACGAAATATGCAGTAAACCTTTGTTACAACTGATAATGTAGTAGCGAATGGATATATTTGTCACTGACAATGTAGTCCCATCCGATCACCAAACTCACCAACCTACAATGTATACACTCTAAAAACACTAGGGTACGCCAGACTGGCTGGAGCCCAGATTCCGGGTCAGTCTGACCTTGGTGTTTGTAGAGTGTATCATCTTTTGACCTATCGTGTAGTATTTTCTAACCGACAGTGCATCAACAGTTGACTGATAATGTTGTAATATTAACTTATAACGTGCAAACAGGTGATGTAGTTCTACATATATATATTCCAATAATGCATCACCTGTCGACGAATATTGTATCAACTCACAACTTTTGAAAACTATATCCAGTAATGTATCAGAATGGATAAAAATGTGCACGTCGCATAAGTTGATAAAGTTTAATTACAGGTTTTTCCATATAATCATGAACATCATATTATGTTGTCTCGCCACATGGATTTAGTACTGATGTCCCAAAGCAGTATGGTGGTTAAATCATGTGACCAAAGGCAGAGAAGAACATAAAAAACTCAATGGGACTATTAATTAATTGTTTTTTCCCCTTTTTGCTGTGGTGTGTGTAACCCGGCAATCCCCCCCCAACCGAATTTTGCGCACAGCGAATCTGTTAGGTGACGTACACCGAGGACCATTTACCCAGGAATGTGCAACCGCAAGCGGCCCCAGTGCAAACACATTGTGACCTTGGTTCCATGCGCATTACGGATTGTTATTACCCCCGCAGGCGCTCTCGACTTTCTCGAAAAAAAACTCGCGACCACGTGACACGCGTTGCAGCATGCAGCATGTGCAGTGCAGCCGTGGTTATGCCGAGACGACGCGGTGCTTAAATCTATTTGTTTTGACGAATAAATCTTCTTCATTTATCGATTTCAAGGAGAAACGAAGTTTTAATGAGGCAAAATTCCCCAATTTCCTGGTACACTTTTCTCAGAATGTATAGGATGAAATATCTTGAACAGCATATTTTTAGAGAGGGTGTACCCGGACTTAAAATATTACAAGAAAACAAAGTGGTAGACAGGAATATATGTTTTATTATTGGAGAAAGTGCTACATAATCCAACTTAATTTCTGCTTTGATATTGTGCCCGCCGTAACACGCACAGAACCAGCCCTGAGCTTATGTTGCACATTCCTGGGTAAATGGTCCGTGCGTACACGTACTGCCCCGCATATAATAGGAATTTCTTCTTACATAGCCTGGACAAACTGTGTATTGTCGAAGCCAAACCAAGCATGCGCAGGTTAGTGCGTGGTGCAGCGCCAAATTCAAGACAGCCATTCCTGCACATGCCGTCGAGAGAGGAGTCCTGTTCTCTCTTCGTGTTTCGCGTTTCTTTAATTTTTCTCTCTTCGTGTTGGCGTTTCTTTAATTTATAGCCATATTGCTTTCCTCCTTGGTCATTTTTCTGAAGTAAAAGCTATTGCTCTCGACTTCTGGAGCAACATGACGTGCGGTGATATTAGGTTATAATTCATAAACGAAAGGCGTTTACCAAACAAACCAAATAAATGAAAGGGTGCCCTCTTGTGCGAGGTTTTTTTACATTTTACATTTTGTTTAACATGCATTAGTGGAAGTAGATGAAAATCACTTGTTGGGCTCAAACCAAATATTTAGTTAAATTATAAAATATGACACCGTCGTTCCCGAAGTTGCGGAAGGGGCGCTTTTGAGATTATTAATTTGCTCTTTATTTAACTTTATAATATGCACGTACCTCTGAGATGTTTTCTGTTACAAATGATTAGACAGAGCAGACTGGATTTTCCGATGGCATTTATCAAGTTAAGTGATGCTATCAAACCAGAAATCGATATTTCCCAATCACGTATATAGTGTTTATAATTAAAACATGCACTTCCCGTCTTGTTATACTGTATTTGTTTCATCATACGACCAGCTGGTATAAATCCAAGTTGGATCTTGTACTTGGCACTACCTGACTGCATATACTATTGGCCTCCGAGATGTTTGTCGCTGTTAAGTCTTTGACAAAAATTCAACCTTTACCTCTTTTATGAGTGTGCGACATGAAAATAGCCTGGGAATAAAGCGTATTATCGTTTCAACCCACAGCGGTTCTATTGGAAGCGGTGTACCTCAGTGTTGATCCGTACATGAGGTAAGTTTGGAAACGTCCCCTTTCCCTTGCCTATACAGGTATTCATCGTCCCTTGTCCCTGATTGAACGAATACGTGTTGAACTATGAAAGCATTTAGTTTACTTTATGCTTGGCAGGATGTTTTTGGTCCATCTTTGATAGTCGAGAATGTTAGAAGAATCTTCCAAATCCCCGCAGCTTATATTTTATGATCAGCTTGCATGTAAACCTATAACTAAGTATTGGTTTTATTATTTTGAGCCTTTGCATCATACCAACCCCCCTTGCTACGCTGCAGGACCAAAACAAAAGGCACACTGATGTCAATATAAATATAACTCTTTTCAAAGTATTTGTGTACAACTGCATTGGCCTCATGCTGCGGGTTTTCGTGGGATATCATTTTTCATTTGAATTCTCCCACCTTTCTTACTGTTGTCTTTGTCGCTCATGTTCTACTGTCTAGCTTTCCCTGGCCTTCCAAGTTAGTGATCTTGTGCTCATCTTTTGAGCACCCTCGTAAACAGAGTCGCGTTTCCTTAAATTATTGTTAAGATCGCATTATTGCGCTCAATGACATCTGTGTACATTGACTGGCGATCTGAGCAACATGATCCTGACTTCCCTGTTTCTCAGTATACGTGTGGCTTAAATACCCAAATGAGATATTGTTACTTAATTAATGTTATATTTTGAATCGTGTAATCCATTTTTGTTTACTTACTAATAGGCCATTTTCAGCTTCGTTACCCAAAGGTTCCACCATGATCGGTGAACAGGTAGCAAGGTAGGTTTGTTAAGAAAGATAGAAGACGAAGAAAGAAAGACTGTCACTTGCCAGAGACAAAGTGAAATCTCGTTTAATAGTTCGACCTCAGCTGGTACAAATCCATGTATAATCACTTCGGGGGCCAGCTTCATGTAAATGTTCGAAATGGTCGACTTTGAGTTCGACAAGAATCATTGTAACATGAAGTTGATGAGTTCATAGGTGAAAGTGACGCATATGGGTGTTTGAATCTGACTTGCCCACAAGAGCCAGTTATTTTGCGTGCGGTGATCCTGTCTTACAATTAACATTTGAATTAATGTTGGATTTAGGGTCACTCAAAGCAAGAACCCCAAGTTCCCTGTGGGTACCAACGTGCTTGTCAACGCTGGCTGGGTAAGCCACTCCGTTTCCGACGGCAAAGATCTGACCAAGATCCCACCATACCCAAAAGGGGTGCCGCTCTCTCTGGCCTTGGGAACCCTGGGTATGCCTGGGTAAGTTGAACTGAGAACGATGGTTAGGCCTGTTGCTTTATAAACTAGTCTGGTCCTATCATTTAGTTCTCATATACGGCAATTGCTAAATCACATGTTGTGATTTATGCACTCTAACGGGGACATAGGAGGTGACAGAAAATGCGGCAAAAACTCTTTCCACCGTAAGTTGTTAAGCTCATGAGCAACGAAGCGAAAAATCATGAACGAACATCATTGGAAGGGGTCGATTCTTTGGTATTTCCACGCACGTTGGTGATTCCCAATCCTCATTTTATGTCCCCTTTTTATTAATGCGTGTTTTCTTCCGCTAGAGCGCCTCCCCACCGCCACCTCCTCTTGAGGTTGGACCTATCTAAGATACATGGTTTATTATAATAAACTCACTGGTTTAAATAAAAATCAAATAAAAATCATTGAATGTAGTACGTGCATGTACCTCCGATTGAATGGAATCCAACAAAATATTTTAATGGCCTCTTTGTTTCACAAGAATCCAGATCTGGATCAGTGTATCCTTCGCTAGTTCACTGCCACCAGAATCCACCCGATGAAGGGAGCGAACCAGCGTTGGGAACACTGATCCAGATCCCAGGTGAAACAAACAGGCCCCGAGACGGCCCGTCCGTAATGTCCATAATCAAACTGAGCAAATTAGTGTCACATATTGCTACTTTTTCATGACTTTGGCGATTGCTGGTAACTGGTCTTTATACCATAGCCTACAATGTAAAACCAGCGTTCATTACTGATGCGTCTTTGCTTTAATATTGTGTCTTGTCATTAACACCCGTGTGACTTTGTGTGTAAATGAATGAACACATCAACACGTCTTTGTTTACTTTAATTTAAAAAAGCAACGTGTTTAACTTTGGATTATTAACACCACAACACATGTAGACAGTGTTACCAGGAAGGTTTGCGTTAAACACTTGTTTTTGCAGTGCAGGTGGCTTAATAATAATATAATTACTTGAGCTAATGAATAAAAGTATTACCTTTTATTGGCAATTTCATAGCATGACGGCCAACTACGGTTTGGTTGACATCTGTGAAGCTAAGGCTGGCGAGGTAGTGGTAGTCAGCGGTGCAGCTGGGGCAGTCGGTAACATTGTGGGACAAATTGGCAAGGTCAAGGTTAGTCCTGTTCAGAAAAAAAAGAGAATTCATTTGGGATTGGTAATTAATTATGTATGGAATAATTAATTAGGCCTTTACTTTCCTGTGAGCGGATTGGCTCGTAAGCCTGTCAGGCGGTGGCAATGGAAAGTTTCTAGAAAGTTGCCAACGTGCATAACCACTGGCTGGGAAAATCTTCAAACCGTATTCCCCTGCAAAACTCGCCTTCCCTGGGGCTTCTGAGGTAGCCCGCAGACTGATGACCTTAGACTGACAGTTGATGTCGGTGTGTTTGACCATCGTTTTGGCCTTCATTGAAGTTGGTACTGGATGAGTTCTTCTGTAAAATACCAAACTGTAATCCTTTGTAGTTATTGCTAAGCTGCACATGATAATGGTTTTCATAGAAATATGAAACAGTAATTTACTGGTTTCATTGCTTTCTGTTGCATTCCCAGGTTTCTTTTTTCCTCTATTTAAATTGCTCAATGACACACGGCTGAGATAAACAACTGAAGCAGCTCAACCGGGGTGATTGTGTCATATCATCACAATAAATTACATAAATTCGCTATGCTTACTCAGTGTGCTCCGCGTCAAACTCGCCTTTCATCTCCACTATTAACGTGCTCCTCTGTGGTGAGTACTAAATTAAAAAAAGAAAAAAAATGGCCCTCTATTGTTCCGCTCGGAGCGGATAGACACAGCAATTGCTTCTTAACGTTGTGCCTTCTGCGTTGTACCAAAACTGCCCTGCCGAATAACGACTTGAGATCAAGCCGAAATGTAGGTCATTGCGCGTGTGCGTGAACACCTGGCTTGCTGATAAAAATTCGCTGCAATATTTGCGACCACAGATACAACACGTCTTGAATTTGGTCGTGAATATTGACGGCAATATTTACGACCAGAGAGCGAGTCGTGAATATATTGTTTGAAGCCCGAATATAAAGACGAATTCCCGTAGAGCCACAAATCAGACAGATAGAGACTAAACTCACAAGTGATTCCGGTGACCGAACCCATTCTTCTTGTATAAAACAGACGCCTATTGTCTGCTCGATTCCAAATGATAATTCTTTATACAATTGTAACACTAAGAAAACCTTGCACACAAGTGCCTTGTGATATATTCTTGTTTATACCAACGAGGCTATCATTAACTGGCAGTCTAATATTAAACTTCAATTATTCCTAGTATTTGCGTTTCCAGGTATTTGGTTCAAAAGTGTATTTTGAGTTTGTTTTATTTCATTTTCGTTAATGCCCAGATCTATCACAAAATTTCTCATTGGTTTTCACTGACGTTTGCTCAAATTCAAATGAGATACTGCAAACATTTTTTTCTTTCTTGCAGGCTTACCATCCAGTGTTAGTTTCTTCTTAATGTTTTCAATTTCTAATTGTATTTTAAATGGTTTTTAACATTCATTCACGCAATCCAGGTATTGCAACTTCCTTTGATTGTTTTTATTCTGTGTTGAATACATCAATCAATCTATCGACCTCTTTTTATTGACTTCAGGGTTGCAAAGTCATTGGATTTGCCGGATCAGACGCAAAGGTGGCCTGGTTGAAGGAGCTAGGATTCGATGAAGCCTTCAACTACAAGAAAATCAAGGACCTGGGCGCTACTTTGAAGTCTGTCGCTCCTGATGGCGTTAACTGCTTCTTTGACAATGTGAGTTGAGCGTTCAACCTCGGCAATACTGAGTAGCCTCGTGTCACTGTAGCTGCAGTTGCCCCTCCTCCAATCTGATCAAATTATGTGAAACTGAAATAATAAAAAAAATCCCCGGTTTAATAGAAATCAAAACAGTTATGAAATCAGTTTACTTAGGATCCGTGATAACGACGCCAACCATTGCTGAATTTGCAGTGGGGGAATTTTTAAGACACCTAATGGCGGCAAACATACCATTCCCATAAGGGCCACGTCGTTTTGAGAATTTTAACATCAGCGGTTGGCAAATTGTGCCACCCAGTCATATAAAATGTTAGAAAGAAAAAAAAGTAGGCTAAACACTCAAGCAACAAAGTAAGCAGTAAATAGAATGTTAATGAACAATGAATTCTAAGAAATAGCAAACCTCACGAAGAAGAAAACAAATAAGGAAATCTACATTTTGAGGCAAAAGCTGACCAGCCATGCCATTGTCCAAACAAAATAACGATCAATGTTTATAAAGAAGAGAAAGATGTCTGAAGACTTCGGTTCAGAAATTTTGCATTCCATGTAATCCTCTAGGTGGGAGGAGAGTTTTCCAGCACCGTTCTCGAGAACATGGCATTATTTGGACGCATAGCTTGCTGTGGCTCCATTTCGACATACAACAACACGAAACCACTGATGTGTAAGGCACCCTTTTGTTTCTGTTTTGAGATGTTTTGTGGAATCTGTGTTTCAAGACTTGTTATGAATGTTGCTTTTGGTACATTTAATTGGAAATAACTATGGCCCCAACGTTTCTGTGCGTGAATATAATAACCAGATAAAATACAAAGTCTGTTTAATTCTGAAATGAAAATAAGCAGACCTCCTTGAAACAAGATGAAATGCTATCCGGGATATTTTTGCGCCACGTTGCGATTGCAGATCGTACCAGTAGCTTGTCTTTGAGTAGTTGTTGTGCCTTATGTAGTCTGTTGTTGATGTTGTTGTTAGTATTGTTGTTATTGTCGTTATTTTTTGAGGGTCCACGTGATAAATGTCCCTTAGGCCGCCGTTTATTTTTTACTACATATCTGTGTTCAAGCGACCACGCAGTTTGACATCCTTTGCTTACTTTTAGAAATAGTTCATGCATTGTTGAACACCGAGAGGACTGTTTTGTAAATCGGAGAGGATACTGCTCGATTTATTGGGCTATTTTGCTCTTCAGATTGCAACCCAGAATTTACTCAAACATTTTTCTCTCCTTGGCAGTGCCTGCTACTCACATTCATCTGATCACAAAGCAGATCAAAATGCAGGGATTCGTTATATTCTCCCAACGTGACCGCTACCCAGAATGGGTCCAACGTAATATCCAGTGGATTAAAGAGGTACGTTTAACCCGTCACCCATTGCGCATGTCTGCTCTTCATGATTAGACCTATGACTTTTTGTGATTTTTTGCTAGTATGTAAATCCAAGGAAGACCTCAAGGGGAATAAATTAAACTCCCCGCCGGCTGCACATGCAGACCAACACAATTTGTACTCTAGATCTGTTGAAGGAAAGTGCCTGCTGAGGGCGTGCTGGTTTTGCTCAAACGTGGGTGCAGAAGTTGCCTATTTCATATTCAGTGGACGGTCGCTTGTATAAACGCTGTCTTACTAATGTCCTTTTTGTACATTTTGACAATTATGCAAGAACAGCTCCTCATGACTAAATTTGAGCTACTAGCAGCCATGCACAGTGTTAGCATTCAGTGGAACCCATTTGCGTGTGCGTATCCATCATTTAATTGGAGGTCCATGGTCTCCGATGAAGAAAAACCAACATGTTTTCTAGGTAACAAACACGATGCTGTTGAGGTTGCTAAAGATGATCAGCGCTGATGATCAGCTGATTTATTATGATCACCTGATATCTATCAAGCATTACACAACCTTTGGCATATTTCACGTCAGAATTTCTGAAGTCGAATCTTTTTGGCAAGCAAGTGTGTTAGTAGTGCGCCCCCACGTCCAGCCCAAACACCCGTGTTGAATTATTCAAAAACATTCCGCACGTAGCCTATGCTGTAATTACAGGTAGTCTAGTACCTTGCTTTGCATCCACATTAACGTTGACATTATAGTGTGCGGTGTCGTAAATAACATTAGATCACTTTGTTTCATAAAAACAAGATTTTTTTTAAAGAGTAAAATGTTACAGTTTTCTAGTCAATTTGCAGGATGACATTCTATGCACAGAAAGAACAGGTATGGTATAGGTGATGCATATGACGTGGATAGTAACAACGATCATTAAAACATGCATTTTGGAAATAACGCAAAGTACACAGTGTAGAGTAAATAGTACCTACAGCTGTAAGGAATCGATTGGGACGAAGTCACGAAGGCGTAAAATCAGCTCGCTTACAGTGTCACTGCAACCACTGTGTCGAAGATCTACTCCTGGCTAACATTTTCTGTGTGCTGGTGGGAAACTGCCGCCTAACCGTACTGCAAAATCTGGGGTATTGAATTTAACCCCCCCCCCGTGTTATCAGAGGACTACACCAACACTTTTCACTGAAGCTAAAATTTTGGTGTTTTGTAACACTTATAGGTGTGCAAGGTAACACTAGCGGTCTTAAAGTAAAACCCGATAGTGTAGTCATCTGATAACACCAAAAGTGTTGATTTTACACCACAGTTTTTGCAGTGTGGAAGCGTGCCTGAAGTACCCAGCTTTGACGTAAAATAGTTAAAAACAACTGAAAAAAGAATCATGAGCAATTTCAAATTGCAGCCGAAAACTCGGACACGACCCATTCCGTGTTTACTGAAAGCGGAGGGGGGAATGGGCTGCTCTCTTTCCCTCAACTAATATTCAGAGTGATATTATAGATGACGAAACCAAACAGTGTCTTCAGTCTTTTGGTATTCCAGTGGTGATGAGGTAATTGTGCACCGAGGTTAAACCTGTAAAAGAGTCTTCATCACTTGACTGACGCGACTGCTCCAATTGCAATACAGAATGCATTCGTAAACAAATTTGTATTTAGACGTCACAGGACCCGCCATCCAGTGGCGTCTCAAGCTAGATGGGGGATTTTTTCCACAGAATACTTCACACGAACGAAAGTAATTGGCATATTTATTTATCATATATTATCACCAACCCTGAGAAAACAACACCATGAAGTAAATGCAAGGATATCGGGACCACGAGTAAGGCTTCTGATATTTGTTCTTATGTTGCATAAGCCCAAAGCTGATTTCGCTGTTGAACCCCCCCCCGTCACCAAAGCTGGATATGCCGCTGCCGCCATACCAACACACTAGCCTCGATACCAACGCAGACTTCTACTCCGAATTCAAGTCATAGTGCGAGCTATAAATAATTAACTACAAGAGAAACATCCTCTTTGTAGTTGTCCACCCTGTTTAATTACAAACTTATTTCTGATTTCGTGTCCGGTATTCTGCCTGTAGCGTTGTAGTGATCTCACCTACATTGTTTCTGTCCAATCCCTTTTATCTGGTTCTTTTTCTTACAGGGAAAATTGAAATACAAGGAACATGTCACCAAGGGATTCGACAAGATGTTTGACGCTTTCATGGAGCTGTTCTCTGGAGAAAATACCGGCAAAGCCGTGGTAGAAGTTTAATTTCTGTGTTTCAGTCAAAATGTCCTTTACGTACCCAAGCAAGTAGTGCTATCTTTTGTTACCTTTGTTATTAAATCAAAATCCAAAGAAATGAATACGTTTTGCGTTTGAATCTCAATAACAAACATACACACAATACGAAACTTAGAAAAACGGATGTTTTGACTTAACACTTAACACTCCTAGTGACCTTAAGTTTTGAAAAATCTTTTTGAACAATATTTTGTCGTTCGTCTTTCACCAAGAATTTGCCAAGGGCATACGTTTTTCAGAGTTCCTTGATTGTTAGCGAAGAAATACTTTCTTCCATTTCTTGAAAATCGAATTTGATAGTGTGGTGGATTAAATCAGGTAATTGCCAAAAATATCGCTAAAATAAACTCAAAGTTTATTCGTTGGTTTTGAATAGATTTTCGACTTTATAAATTATACAAATGTAGAGCTATAGATATTATATTCATTAATCTAGTTAGCTATGAACATTAGTGATCTAACTAGTAATGAAACTTGGTGTTAAAACATAATCGATTGTGCGATAGGTTTAGAATTATAGGAATTAAAACTTGAGTCACTTATCTGTTTTTTAAACTTCTTCTGTGATATCACCTCTTTGTTCAAAATGTAGATTAATTTTTTTTGCAAGACCACAGCAAGTTACAAATATACAATTATTGTAACAAAACAATGACATGTATTGTACATTAGTTTGTATCGACGAGAGAGAAATTCTCACGTCCACACCTCTCCTCGTTTCGATCATTTAAGGTGTGACGGGAGGGCTGGGTTGGTAAGAGTGGTATATGTTGTTGTTGCGAGATTAATGGCACCTTTGGCACTATAGTGCCCTTTGTGCCAACTTCAATACAGTAGCTGAGTCACGAAGAAATCTTCCTCACAATGAAGACATCAGGCTTGAACTTTGAGAACCATGACGGATAAGAAGAAAAGTAAGGACAAGTCCGAAAACCCAAGAACTGAGAAATGACTCTGTAAAAGGAGGCATGTACTGTAGAGTGGTATACGGTTGTGCTGCCGTGACACTGAATCTACTGGGCCTCGTAACAGCTACAGTTAGCAACTTTAAGAGTACCGGGAACGCCCACACCCCGGCCTCATTGTGTATGTTTGCTTTTCTCCACAGAAAATGGCACAGGTTGTCATCCCTCGTGTTTCCAGGATCAATGATTTATAAAATAAAATTGTCAATAAGGATTTGAATTATCTCTTCACCTTTCAATAATGAATTAACTTGATGTGTTTTTTGGGCTGCTTTTCTGTATCTACGTTTTGCCACTCTTTTTTTTTATAATGTTGGATTAAAAGCTTAATTAAATTAACACAAACTCGGGTAAATCTTCTAGTTGTTCCAAGATCATACCTGAGGTCCTGAGGTGACCGATCTGTCGGTGTACGGTCCAGCACATATATATATAATCTTGCCTGAAGAGTTAGCCCGTAAATTTTCTTGAATTGCTGATATTTGTAGCGCTATGAAGCAATTTTAGGTGGAAATGTGCGCTTTAGAAATTCTTAAATGTTATATTTAACTCCAAAATTGGCATCGTAATTTCAATCTAAAGTTTCTCATTCTCCAAATGAAAAAGCAATCTGTAGTGCATTTCGGAATGATTCATTGATAAGAACGTGTAAACATCAGTGAGCGAGATAAGCGAGTATGTAGCCAGCACTGACGGTGTTGACTGCTCGGACACTGTCGATGTTTCACCATAGAGGAACACGTTGTCTAAACCCCGAACGTTAGTGAGTGGTGTGCACTCAGCCGAAGGGTATTAATTTCATGCTTTCATGGTTATTTGTAATTTTTTTCACGTACTTTTATTCTGCTTATCTCCTTTCCCCCTTAATTTCTATATTTCAAGAAGAGCATTCAGCCTTCTTCCCCCTTGCAATACCTATCTACAATGAAGGTGCTGCCATCGTATTTCAGGAGGTCTTCATCCCATCGTAAGTAATCCTGACAGGATCTTGACACATCGGATGGCATTTAAAGAGCTCCGTATGACACGGGATGTTTCATTTGTTTCATGGATTTGAGGGTCAAATGCCACTGCATGTTACAAGGCCTACACAGTACATGGCGTATCGAGGGCTTGTGTTACATGCATGCATGCAGACGTAACATTGAACATTATTCAGTGTTTAGGCTGAATGTGCGTTTCGTTTGCGTTGTTTACGCACTGGCTGTAGAGTTGCAAACCGAGCAAAATGACGAAGGGAAAGAAGTGGATTCTTGAGCAGCATTTTGAAGGCATGCCGAAGAAGAGTGACTTGAAGATCGTTGAGTTCGATTTGCCGCCAATCAAAGATGGATGTAAGTTAGTGTAGCTGGGCCTACTCTATCATTGTTGCCTCCAAGTTTCCAGAATCACCGATACACAGTCTAACGTTCACCCAATTCGGCAAGAATTATTCCAAAGAATGTCAGACTTATAAATGTTGTGACAGAACCCTTTTCTAGTATGCTGAGGAGTTTCTCACTATTCTTTACTCAATTTCGTCTCTCTGATTTTCACCACATTTCACTTTTGTTACATGTACTCTCTGTCATCTTATTGGGTGTAAATAGGCCTACTTGAAACAAAACAGCCTTCAATTCCTCGGGTTAACAACATAGGCCTGTGCCCAATTACTCACAAATACTGAACTGAGTGTATGTACAGGGTTGGACATATAGGGGGTATCCCTCCGTCCTACAATCATGTTGCCGAGTATCTTGGAGGCACCGCCCAGACTTGGCTGAATGGGACATAAAAACTGTGGCCCGGTAATGCCTGGTATCAGCTGTGTGTGTGTGTTTGGGTGTTTCGGAGGAGACTGAGCACGGGGCAAGTTTCCACTGTTGCCATTGTCGTGAAATACCAACAACGGTGTTTTTTGTGCTCAGTTGCAACAGGTATTGGCATTTGAACAAATCAATGCGAAGTGTTAAAGGGGTAAATTCAACTTTCGACGGGAAGGAATGTATGTAAAACTTTTCTGTCAATGGTATGAAGGCCGACTTTTTTTCTCTCTCTTTTATGTATTTTTAAGGGGGTGGGCTATTTTATAATTCTCAGCGGGCGTAAGCGACTATACTTTATTTGCATCATTATGGTGCAACGCAGGTACTGCAGTAGTTGCGAGACATGTATAAGGATATTCGGTACATATAGGCCTAACCGGGTAATAGCAATGCAAGGAATAAAACCTGTTCCCTTCTGTAAAAAAGGTCTAATTTGACTCAGCATATATGTCAAGGCCGAGTACCGTGACAAAGCCCCCTTTAGAAATCCCATAAGCAAACTAGCAATGAAACGTTGTTACCATTGATAATGTAGCCAGCAGACAGTGGCGTGCGCAAAAGAAATTCTTTTTGGCACTTTTTTCTTTAGATCCTGCTGCTCAAAGCCCATTCACTTTGAACACAGTTTCGTAGGTGCTACGTTTGGTCACTTTGCAATTTTCAATATTCATCAGAGTTACATGTACACCTACCAAAGACCCGAAAATGCATACGTGGTCTTGATCGAGTGACTTATGTTTATGTCAACACGGTTTTTTTTATTAAGTTGACTCAATTTACACTAGGGGAAGGCTGTAATGTAGAAATGGTCATAGAAGAATGACGTCATCTTAACGTCACCAGTTGTTTAATTCAAAGGAGTTTGATCAGCATTTGATAAGTTTTATTCTTCACAAACTCCATACAAAATCAATCTTGATTTTCCCCACCTTGCTTCTTGCAGCAAGCGATTTCCTAAATATCATTTGACCCTTGCTCCTGGTCGAGACCGGAAATGGAAGTATTATTTGAAATTTGTCAACAAGATTTGAGCTTTGTTTTAATGGTGTTAGCCCCTGGGCCAGATTACCTAATACTCTGGTAATGTCAGAAAAACCTCGAGCTCGCCTCCCTTTGGCGGCAGGCTGAGACAACTAAATATATTTTCAGTTGATATCAGGGCGACGTTTGCTAAGATCAATAAAACTAATTGATAAAAACAATGACTTAAATGCGTGTGCCAAGCCTCAGATTTGTGACGTCATCACAGCGGAAGTTATGATGAAAATTCTTTTTATTTGTCACTTATTACTGTGAAGTCATAGCCTATGAAATAAAATTGTTGAATTTTGCGTTTGTTGTCAGAGGCCCGCTAGTAGTGCACAACCAAATTTAGTCCCAAGTGACAGCCGTTGACATAAAATGAGGAATAGGAATATTCCATTAGTATAGAGGTGTGTTTGGTAATTTTATGAGGGTTCGTACAAATGTAAATAAAGGAACGTTCAGATATGATTTGGATTTAATGTACGTTTCCACGTGTAGTTATCAAGTAGTTGAAAGAAAACTATTGTTTTCTCAGGATTAATATTTTTATAGTAAGGTTTTCTCTAAGTATGTTTGCATGTAGGCCTAGGGTAAAATACCGTGGCTGGGTTTATGTGGAAGTATGAACGTCTGTATAATACAAAGCAAAGGAATACCACACAAACACAACTTGATTGGTTAAATCATTTTCGATTGACAGGATTGTTCTGCCGTCATTCATGTCCCCTGTCTTGCCCGTATTGTCTTTGTACGCCGTCCGGGACTCTATTACGTCAAAGCGCCGAGTCATATTTAAGAGGGGCAAACAACACGTGGACGGAGATGTTATGAGTAGTGCTGCTTCATCAGACGTCCAAAGTTCGGTGGTGAATTTAAACATTGATCTCCCGTATTTTATTATTATGAGCGCATTTTAATACAGTCTAGACTGAAGAAAACATTGGCGTTGAACAAACAAACTGTGTACATATAACCTCAATAGTAAGAGTACAATACACTGTTTAATTCACTTGCGATCTCACTAATCCTCGGTACTCAAGGCTCTGTTAGGTAGTGTTTGATATTATTGATAAAAACAGTGTAGCTCTCACTGAATCAATTATCGTTAGGCTACCTAAAATAGTTTAGCATCAGTTGTATTTGCAAACAACGAGGAGGGGGACGTTTTTTCAATACTTTGGTGATTTGGATTGCCGCAAGCACAGAACGAAAGTGCTAGTACGTTCACTTTAAACTCGTGCACACAAGTGCACATGACATTGTACTCAGGTCGCATGTTGTGCGTGCACAAGGTTGTGTAGGCGTTGTAGAAAAAGAAATCACGCAGCAAGATTTTTTTGAGGTGGGCGCTGATGCTGAACAAATTATTGTTTTATGTGGCCTTTTGTGCAGCCTATAAAATGGATTAGCATTCATATCTGAATGGTCTGAAGATAGCTTCAAAGTCCAAGAGAGTCCTTTTAATCTGGCAAAATTGAAACCTCTTTGAATCATGAGACCCCTGTAAGATAATTCAAAACTTGTTAACTATAATTATCAGCAAATTAGATGATGTGATTGCGTGCTGTCGTTCGACTCTATGGTTGAAGGGCGCGACAGTTGTGTGCAAAACCCTAAGAACTTTTCAATGCTCGGGAAACGAAAGAAGCTAAAATTTTACGAGAGCGTCAACTACTTATTTCGAATTACCTTTCCATGCTTTATGTTGACACAAGACAAATCGTGGAATCTTCAAAACTGATCAAGATCTTCATGGTACACATGTCAAGCACAATTCCTTAAGACACATTAGAACAAACTGATTGACTTATAGCTCTAACAGTCGAAACAAAGGGTGTTGATTTGCCTTTTTCTGCTTGGTTTTTCGTGTTCACGAGTATTCTTCATCACAGATGAATTAGCAACTTCCTGAATGTGACGTCATGGTGGGAAAGTAATCACACTGGAAAATTGGCTTTTTCCCCACCTTGATCTTCACCCATACCCCTGTCGATGTACCTTTCATATTTTTGCACTGCGAATTTCCTCGATGGCCTTCTAACTTTTGTAACCAATCTAAATAGGCGACATTGATTTCCAAATCTTAAGTAGAATAATCTTTATCCAAAGATCCGTCATCCTCTCTCCCTGTTTCGACTTCCGAATCATCGTCTTCGCCATTCGAAGTCTTCCTTTTCACCATGCGTACATTTCAGTTCCACAGATTTCTGCTCCCCATTCTTCAAATCTGCACCTTTTGAAATAAAACACACACCTGTCGGGTATTCAGGCTGAATATCCTCAGGATCCTTGTCAACTTCATCCCCTTTGTGTGATGTGCATTTCCACATGTCTCTGTGGGTAACTTATCTCCGTCCAAACTTTTTGTCATACCAGGCATATGGTTTGGCTGCAGAAATATCGTTCAGGTCGACCCTTAGAAGGACAATATTTAAATGACAAGAAACAGATGAAATAGTTCAGTGTATAAGTACTCATTTTATTGCTCATTTGCTCTTTCAGTCGGTCATTTGCTCTTTCAGTCGGTCATTTGCTCTTTCCAATGCTCATTTGGACGTTCCTTGCCCTTTGCATTGTTTTACATGCACGTACTAAACAAGCCCTGTCTAACATATTCTTACAGGGTACGCCAGTCTAATCTTGTCATTGCATATGAAGTGACTTCATGGCGGCTTCAACCTGGGAATTGTTTTGTAGAATTTAACATTTGGGTACTATGTGCTCGGAGGGTTCAATGCAGTGTACGATCATTCGTTGTAAACCTAAACTGAAGCTTGTACACTCGGCGGTAGTTGATTCCATAATGTTGTGATCATGGATTCCAAACTTCAATGGAATGAACATTCGGAACATATTGAGCCTCCTGTATCAAAAAGAATCCGGATCTTGCTGCGTGTTCGGAAATTTTGCCAATTAGGACACTTAACCTTTTTGTCAAGTCGTTCTCTTTACACAGTTCGATTATTGTGACGCTGTTTGGGGCAAAAGTTAAGTTAGACTGGCGTGTTCGTTTGGAGGTGCCTCGAAGAACATCAAGCTCATTGGTTGATAACAAATTTGGATGGGAAAACCTACAAGTTAGACGTGAATGCCATCTGAATTTAATGCAATGCTGTACAAATACTTTAGTGGCATGGGTCTAGAATACCTCTGTTTGACTGTTTTCTTATTCTAACCAACACTCCTACCGAACTAGACATTGTGCTGCAGTGAATCTTTACCTCCCTTGCCCAAAAACAGAAATTAGTGGAAGGACAGGTAATCATGGAACAAACTGGTTTTGTCCTTTAAGCATCCTCTTCCAGCAGGTTGGATCATTTTTCAGAAGTATCCCTCCTAAAGTCTCTAAGTGTATTCTATTATTGTTTCAATGTATATCTACGTGTACTTAATCATTCATATCTCTTTTATTTATGTCGTTGTTTTTATCATGCCTCTTGTCTTAATTAAGTTGGTTCAGTCTTTTTTTAGTAGTCATGTTTTAGTGTGTATTATTATTTTTTCTGTATCTGTGACCGCTTGATCAGTAGCTTTTATATATTCGATCATTTTGATGTTAGATGTTTTTAATTTAATTCCTTCAGTACGTCTGTCTTAATGGATATTTCATTGCTTTAAAAACTGAAAACTGGGACCTATGAGAGTACACTTTTTATAAACTGAATGGGCTCCCCAGTATACATAAGACATAAATACATTTAAAAAAATGAATGAAATAATTAATGTTACTGGTTCCGCAGATGTTTGCCGATCTAAAGTCCTTGACAAAATGTAGCCTTCCACTCCTTTTATGAATATATATAAATAATATATATAAATAATTGTGCGACAAATTACCCACTATGAAAACAGTCTGGAAATAAAGCCTAATATTGTTTCAACCCACAGCGGTTTTGTTGGAAGCAGTGCACCTCAGTGTTGATCCGTACATGAGGTAAGTATGGAAACGACGTCCTTTTCCAATACAGGTGTTCACTGCCCCTAGTCCCGATCCCTGCTGTGAAAGTTCAGATTCTGAGCCAACGAAAAGCTGAGTTTGTATTGTTTTTGAGGAATCACATGTACATGCAACAGCCAAAGTGCGGTCATCTGGAGATCCCAACGCGCAATTGAGATTAAAGATGTCATTGTGGTTGTTATTGCTGCTGCTGTTGTAATCGTTATTAGAGAAAGAGAGAAAGAGGGTTTTTAGTTTTTCTGTTTCCCCAAGCCTAGAAAATGCCCCCAAATATGCCTTTACCCTCTGAAAACATAGAAAGATTACACACAAACGTTTCATATTTCCCCCTTAACAATTTGGTTCCACATCCACCTGTGAGCCCTTGGACGTTCGTGCTAAAGTAGGTAGATTTTTTTCTCTCCCTTCATGGATTTCAAGCCCCTCTTGCCTGTTTCTGTTGCCAATGTTTTCTGCATTTAGGCCATGAGATGGTAATTGGGTTTATATTTTTTTCAAAAACAGATAAAAGAACGACTTGGGTCTTGCTTTTACCAGAGAGTCGCACGAGATGTTACCTGCTAACAACTTTTACGTTTGAACCACATTTACGAGACATCTCGCTTTGGCATTTATATACCTGTATGCAGAAAAAAATGTGAATAAAAAAATTTGGTAGTT
Organism: Acanthaster planci; assembly: GCF_054643075.1. NCBI lineage: Eukaryota > Metazoa > Echinodermata > Asteroidea > Valvatida > Acanthasteridae > Acanthaster > Acanthaster planci. Next base: position 2,940,680 of record NC_141796.1, read on the forward strand.
GATCATGCGGTAGCGAAGAGACAATCCCTTTAAGGAAATTACTTTATTTCGTGCTATATCATTGGGTTTGCCAACAGACGTTTAAAGGCAAATATGCCCACAGAATGGTTACATTAAGCTCTTTAACCATAAACAGTGGAACCTTTTCGGTCCATT